>NC_092211.1:44457603-44498768 GCF_043381705.1 Parasteatoda tepidariorum | reverse complement strand
TTAAAGAATGCTTATATATATATTTGTATTCTATAGTTGCCACCATTTTAGAAATTATGCAAATTAAATGCATTTTTAAATAAAGAACTGTAGTTAAATGCAAAAAATTATATGAAATTAGCAAAATAACAGCTTTTTGAAAGAATTAGTGAGAATATATTACTAAAAATGAGCTTATTTTTGCAATGAAGCTATCAAATTGTAAAGCGCATGAAAATATGTGTTGTCACTAAACAAAAATTGAATAAGTAATTAGGTAAAGCTATAGCAGTGAAAAGGAAAATAAAATTTGTGACTACATGCACTGTAACCAAATCCTCGATACCAAAAAATGATGGCAGCTATGCACCAAAATTTTTTGCAACTTTTTTAAATTTATGTCACTATATAACCTTCTGGTAAAAAATACAATTTATATTTAAGAAAAGAATAAATCTTAATATCAGTAAACAGTTTTAATTAGTTCCTTAAATGTTGCTTCTTATTGAAATTCTACATTCTAGTAAGTAGTTTTTAATTCTATTAATATTCATTGTTGAAATTAAAGCATGTTGAGGGATTAAACCTTCTTTCTGAAATTATTTGAAAATCATGTAAGTTCATATTTACCTTATGCAAGACAATTATTTTATAGCTAAATATTTTACTTTCTTAGAAACATGACATCAAAAATCATTTTGAACTATTTCCTTATGACAGTGCTGCTTGTGGCTTTTTACCATTTAATCGGTAAGTAAGAAAAATATAGTTTGTTTCATTATTACAATATACAAATGTGATAAAATTTCACGGTTTTTCTGCAGCATGTTCCGAAATAACCACTCTTAATATTTGTAGAATCCTTATGAAAAGTAAAGTAAAAAAAGTAAACACGATGAAAGTTTCAGACTTATATTTAAGCGAGAGAATCAACGCATGTAAACAAACGAATCATTTTTGATGAATGAGAAATTGAAAACATCAAAACCTGCTTTATTGCTGGGGAAGAAACAAAGAACTTACAAAGATGATTTTAGAAATATTCTAGGTTTTAACAGATATTCAAACTGTTTTTTATTAATTTTCTCCCACCTTTTTCGTTAGTGATTAACAAATTACGATGTATGAACCAGACTATATTTGAAAATTAGATTTTCTAGTATGAAACTAATTACATTTTTGTTTCTTTCTCGCTTAAGCATTAATATGAAACCCCTAATTTGTGTATAATTTTTAATTCATTCCTTGTAAGAATTAATTTTTTGCATCTAAAACTTTCTTTCTTTCCTCTGTTTTTATTAATTTCAAATCTTTTCAAAAAGGGATAAATTCATTTCAAGAATGATAATTTCAGAGCAAATTGTAAATATTGATAGAACATGTTCATTATTTATATACAAGCAGAATACAGCTGTAGAAATTTTTAGCGTATTTCCACATCAAAAATGGTGGTTAATACTTGACAATAGTGATGTACTGAAAGCTATGCATAACTATTGGATCTGGTGTACACCAATATTTTCTTTGTACTAATTGTATTAAAGTAGCCGATTTAGTTCCATCAAAAAGTCCTTCTCGAAGGCAAATTTCTCCCAATACTTGATCCAGAAGTTCCCTTGTCTTCTGGATTGGGTTCAAAATTTCAAGTCTACGGAGTTGAAACTTAGTAGTCGTAAAACCAAAAATTGGGTCGGCTGTTTAATGACGGTTCTAAAAAAAAAGTAACCGTGTGGCAATTGTTTTCGGTTCTTATAAACGAATAAATACTTTTTCTCCATTAATTTTGCTTTTTAACACAGAATTTTTCTTTCTCGAAAATAATTAGCAGAGATAAAATATTTTCATATAATTTTAGGGACACTAATGTCGGTTTTTATTTCGAAGGCCGTAAAAAATCTCATAACTATTATTAATGGCATGGATGCTTAACTAAATGTGGTATTGATTATTACTGGTATTTCAGCTGTAGGTGTTGTGGCATTGAGAACCTATTATACCAAATTAGGTGTACTGCAGTAATAAATTTCTTATCACCCCCGAAACGGACAAGTACCCTTATATTTCCATATTACTCACTCATAGCACCTAATGCATAAACTTTTTTGGTTATTTTTTGGATATTCCGGTGTGGCTTTATACTATATTAGATTTACAATATTCTAAATTAGAAATACTCACCAAAAGAAGGATAAACAATACATACATTATCCTTTAACCTATGATATTCAGAATATACCCATGGCTTATTAGATTATTTCAATTATTTTTTAGTAGCTCTTGTTGAATTTGCATTACTTTATTTAATAGAGCCACATTTTAAAAGAGTAAATGTCAACAGAAAAAAAACGCGTGGCTTCATGTGCCTTTTAAAATACAAATTCATAATCATACTTTACGAAATTATTAATGTTGATTTTACGTGTGATAACTTAGCATAGTTAACCTGTAAGGGAAGGTTTTCTATCTTCCTACTATGTGCGATTTTGGATAAATAAAAACGAAGCAAATCGGAGACATTACAACATTTAATATACACAGTTATTTACAAGTTAATATAAAATATATAAATCCATTAATACTTTTACATCCCAATGTCTGGAACGTCAATATAGTAATTAATATTCGCGATCGCAACGAACTATAGGGGGCGTTGTTGTATGAGACGCATACCTGCGATTTCTATATGAACCGTCATTCAGTTACTCTGGAGACGTCTTTAATGTAGGGTGTAGCATTGTAACGTTCCTTCTTTAATGTGGCTTATTAAATTTAAAAAAGAAAAATGTTTGATATCCTTTCTTATACAACCGAAAACAAGATGGTATCTCTTCTTTTTTATTTAAAGAAGGAACATCAAAAACACACCTGAAAAATATTTGTAAATAAACAGAAAAAAATATGTATCTTCTTATTAGAGTTAAAACCTAATGCCTGAGAAATAGTTTTACTAAATTTAATGATATAACCTGAAAGGCCTATTTAAACTTTACATTCCATAGTTTTAAGAATCATATTACTTCAAACATTAAAATAAGCAAAAAGTATGCATAAGCTTCATAATTTTATGTAATTTAATTTTGCAAATAAAGTTTTTTGACAAGTAATTTTATCAAAAAGTTTTAATAAAAATCATTATTTAGAAACTGAAAAACTTAAAGAATGCTTACGATACAAAAAAAAAAAAAAAAAAAAAAAAAAAAAAAAAAAAAAAAAAAAAAAAAAAAAAAANAATAAACAACTTTCATGTTTTTTCTTTTTTGATTCATAATCGGACGTAGAAAACCATTCTATAGAAAACTATCATCAAGAAAAAAACTACTTAAAAACAAAAATTTTTATTTTATAAAAATTAACCTTTACCTGCTTATAAATCAGAAGAATTCCAAAATGATTTGTTCCTTGATTTTTGTTACCATTTTTTAATGCTACGAAAATGCGTCTTTGGGATTTGCCAAAAATAGAACAAGATGCAATTTTATTTTTTTTTACGAAATATTTTGCCCATTGTCCACCGAAATCCGATAAACTACTTTAATTTTAAATAAAGTGTTTCGTTTTATGATTTGTCACAAAAATTTTAGGTGTAGATTGGCGGCACTTAAAAACAGCCAAATCTGTAGCTGCTGTGGCGTTAATACATAAGTACCGAATTTTTATTCATACTTTTCTGAATCATATTACTTGAAACATTAGAATATGCAAGAAGTATACATAAACACATAATGTTATACCATTTATGTTTTCAAAAAAAGTATTTTGACAACAATTTTTATCAAAAAATTATAAACTATAAAACGGAAAATAAAGAATTCTTAGGATAAAAAACGATTTTAAGAATTCTTTACATTGAAATAAAAACTTTCATATAGTTTCTTTTCTTATTATTCTTATAGTTCTTAATCAGACGTAAGAAACCATTCTGTAGAGAACTATCATCAAATAAGAAAAAAAAGTTTTACAAGCTAATTTTTTATTATAAAAATCATAACACTTACCTTCTTTATAAATCCGTAGAGTTCCAAATGAAATGTTCTTCGTTTGAAAGTTTTATTTTCAAATAATATGTGCATAGATTATCCCTTTATTACTTTTAGATAACATACCACACATCAAAATTTTATAATTGTAAGATCTCGATATGAATTTGAATATGTAGCTTAAAAACAGAACAGCTGAATTCTAGTTGAAATTATCTATTCTTTCAAAACTAAGAAATACTTACCAAGAAAACGATAAAAAATTTATTAATCATCAGCACAAATGACACTATTTCAAGTAATTTGGTTGATTCTTTATTGTTGTTTTCCGAATTATATAGATACAGAAATATATACTGTTCTATAACAAAGAAGAATTCTATAACTATTGCAGTTCTTGACGTTCTGAATTCACATTTCTTTATTGGAATGACGAAAGCAATGTTGACTTCATTTTAATTTGTAATGAATTGAAGACAGAAAAAATTATTTTACCGTAATATACACATCTGTAACAGCAAGTGATCATGAAATTGTAAGTTATGTTGTTGGTAATAGAAAGGTAAAAATTATTGAGAAATTGTTCTTCAAATGCTTGGCGTGTTCTGCTTCAATGTTTGGCATGTTCTGGTTAGTTTTTTCAAGTTCTTCAGCTGTTCCTTAGGGAAATTTTGATTTTTATTTGCTGCTAAGAAAATGGCGTCCGTCATGGCCGATGATTTTGATGGAACTAAATGAAAACGTGATAAATTAATGTCTGATATTTACAGGCTCCCGATAGAGGGCGTACTCGAGCGTTGCGATCGCGAATTGAGTTGTCTTAGCAACGTTGTTTTTTATTTTTCATAAAACTAAATATAAATGCTTGTTATGTTATTGCTCTTGCGCACCACAAACCTAAGATATAAAAGTTTCAAAGCCGTGCGATAAAACTAATTTTTGACACATTAGAGCTACAGTCTAGCAATTCGCTTATATTATAAAATCTTTATCAAATCCTATGGAAAGGCTTTTTCTTCGGGATGTAGTGTATGATTTGGAGGTCGGGAGGAGTTTTAAAGTAGACAGATTCACCGTCTTTGAACATGTGTACATTAAATTCAGTGCGGATCGGTTGTGAATTGCGGATTTATATACGGTACAGGCACCACATACGTATAGATATTCAGCTTTCCTAATGTAGATATTTTTTATTCATCATTAATTAACTCTCCAAGTTCCGAAACCTTTCATTTATTTATAAACCTATTACTGGTTTTCCAATTCATTAATATGGCGATTCATCATTAATATGGTAAGGTCATCAATTAACACCCCAAGTTCCGAAACCTTTCATTTATTTATGAACCTATTACTGGTTTTCCAATTCATTCATATGGCGATTCATCATTAATATGGTAAGGTCATCAATTAACACCCCAAGTTCCGAAACCTTTCATTTATTTATAAACCTATTACTGGTTTTCCAAGTCATTTACATGACTAAATTCCTTGTCATCCAACTTTACCTTATATTTGATCCCTATTTTCACTAATATATTGATTAACTGGTACGGCCATTTCGCTGGTTCTCTCATTTGTTGATTCGTCTTTGCACTGAATAACCAATTCACTAAATTAGTAATGTGTAATGTCTTGATATTCGGATGCAGTGATTTGTTTAGTCATTAATGCACTTTTCATGAATTCATAAATTTCCCTTTAGTTGGAAAAAAAAATTTCCCTACTTTTCTGGGAAATTTTCACTCGCTATGTCATAATATGGGTTACTAAAGCCATGTAAAATTTAATAGCCTGCTTTTTAAAAAATAAATAAGGTAACTAAAAAATTTCCTCGTTAAAAATAATCTAGTTCGTTAAGGATTCTGACTAGTGCATAAACATGATTTTGGGCAGAATTTTCGAATTTTTTTCTCCAGTGCCCACCTGTGTTAACATCCATCAATTTAGTCATATACAGGGCGATTTTGTTAGCCTCTCTTTCAGGAGCACAATATTAGGTGGGCCAACGTCGCTCTCACAGTGAGGACAGATAGTACAGGGAAGGAAAGAACATCCATGTCTTGCCCGGGATTCGAACCCAGAAACTTTCCGATGCGAGGAC
Source organism: Parasteatoda tepidariorum (assembly GCF_043381705.1). Classification (NCBI taxonomy): domain Eukaryota; kingdom Metazoa; phylum Arthropoda; class Arachnida; order Araneae; family Theridiidae; genus Parasteatoda; species Parasteatoda tepidariorum. The sequence continues at coordinate 44,492,708 of NC_092211.1, read as the reverse complement.
AGTTCCCAGCCCCCTACTGGCATTTTCGAAATTTAGTTTATTATAAATTTATAATCCTTGTGCTCTCAGCTTTCTAAAAATAACTTTACTTTTGTTTGAACTCTAATTATTTGCAAAGCTATACCTGTTTCAAAGCAAAGTGATAACATTGTACAGACTATGATTTTTAAGTTTTTAAATGCTTTTATCTCAAAATCAGACTTTTTCGCATTTTTACACCACCTTAAACTCGATCTCTCATGTTGTTTTTAAAATGATTTATTTATTATTATAGCAGAAGTGTTTTGAACAACAGATTAAAAGAAAAAAGAAGAATTTCATTTTTTATGTGTGTTTTTTCGCAAAGACAAGTGCAGAACTTTTTAAAAATTATACTTGTTTAGCTAGCTACATTGATCCCTAACTCAGAAGTAATGCACCTGCTTTTAAGATAATAGTTCTAAACATAGTTGATAGCCTTTTAAATAAAATTCTCAAAGGATTTTTTTTGTTTTGGTGATAGAATTATTTTACAGTGTTTCGCGCAAATGCAAAAAAATGCCTAGTTTTTACCTTAAAGTGATCATTTTTAAAAAAATTAATAATAATATTTTTATTTAAGTTTTTATAAGTTTTTACACATAATAAAACAAATAAACTAGTTTCTTAAAAATATTTTTAAAAAAAAGTTGTCGAAACTAGTAGGATACCTTAAACTTGTGAAATTATGTTCGAGATCTTCCTTCTCTTGTTAAGAAGAATGCAACTGCTGGTAAGAATTCACCCGATTTAAATTGAGAAATTAGGACGTTTTGGAGAGCTCGGAGCGTACAAAAGAGTAGCTTGCTGACTTTCTAGAGCCACTTGTAGACTAATTACTTGAAAATACTACACGAGTACGGAATTTCAGAATATATATTATTGACATTATAAGTTAGGGATCTCTCGAAAAATTAGTGTGTTTTTTGCGCGGTGAGCTCGAAGAAATGATAAGTACAGCTCGAGAGAGTTATAAAAGAGATAAGGAAAGTGATATAATATCAAAAGATAACGACAAATTCGTCCAAAAATATGAACCTGCCGCTTCTCTAATCTCCAACACCTCTAGAATAAGAAATAGTTGAGTTTGGGAAGGTAGTGGAATTACACGGATAATAGTACAAAATGCGATGGGTTAGAAGTTGCTTTGAAATCTTTGGATAAAGATTTCATTCGAACAGAATGTTTTCTAATGAAAGTTAAATGTATATTTATCCTCCATATGTTGCAAAGTATGCTTGTTATTGGGTAAGAATGGTTCGTTGTGTCAAGGATATCCTTCGCAAGTGATTGAGCAGTGCCACGTATGACGAAATTTTAACTTTACTTCAAGAAATGTTAACTTATAAATGAGCAATCAATATTTGTCAGATGATCAAAAGGAATTGAAACCTTTTACATCTGGTCACTTTATTCAAGATTTAAAATAAAAATAACTTGTACATTTAGCTGTAATTGATTCTCAGCATTTACTTAAACGTGTGTAATACCTTCATATATAATTATTGTTACAAAAATCATATATCCAACTAAGCTTAAATTTTTAATGATATAATGTTCTATTTCAGCAATAAATAATTCGTTTCAATTCAACGCTTCTTTCTATCTTTTTTAACAAGAATTATATTGTAATATTGTTTATACTTTCAAAATTAAGTTTAATAAAAGACAAATTAGTTGTTAAAAATGGAAGACATAAAAAAATTAAATTACTAAATTGCAAATCCCTTGTTAGATGAAAAACATTAAAATCATAGAATAATTCACAATGATCACAAACGTTTTTCAGTTTCACAAAACTGTGACTTCTTTTCAAAATGACATTAAGTGCTATTTTCAGAATCAATATAGAGGACGATGGCTAAATTTGACTAAACCAAACAAAATATGTATGAATAACTGTGACTATCTCACAACAGCTATTTTTATAACAGTTGTGAGTTCGTAACAGTAATAGTACACTAATTATGTATTAATACGCTAAAAAGTGGTTATGGTATATAGACTTTGAAAAATAGTCTCATAAAGCTTAAAAAAGAACACCATAATAGTGGGTATACCATTGTAAGCAACTCTGACTTTCCCATAGTTTATATGAACCTGCACTGCCTTTTCTTTTGAAATAAATGTATGTATGTAATTTTTCTTTGTTATTTTTGCAGTAAATGATGTTGCAGCAAATAATATTCCAGAAACTGACCTGGAAAACGAAATTTTACCTCCATATGAAGAATCTTCTATAATAGAAAACAATCAAAGGTAAGAGATGGTTTTATTGCTACATTCAAAATAAGTTCATTCAAAAGAAGTGCCACTGTTATTGAATGTTTTAAAACTTTAAGTCGAATTCGCTTTCTTCTTCACGGGTGTGATAGCTCTAGCTGTGAGACCAAGCCATTTTCACGAAGTTCTTTCTGACAACTCTGCTGTAGTCCTTTTCCTGTTAATCTTAAGAGTGTTAATATCTTTTTTAACACCATAACTGCATCTCATCAGAGTTCTGCCTCAAAGTAGGCTTAGACAGAAAGATTTTCTTACAGAAACACAATTTTTTGTATTCTGATCAGAAGACTTGCCTATTTTAGTCTTATAATTCGATGTATTTTGCTACAAAAGGCTGTCTTCAGATTTTGTAGTGCTCTGAATTAGATCTAGGCAAAGAAATTCAATTCTGGAGAAAAAAAAATCATTAAAAATGCACAATCAATCTGTACATAATTTATATTTTTAAATAGGAACAAGCTATTTTATATTATTAAAATTTCATTTTATTGCTAGTAAACAGTTTATAAGATAATTGAAATAATAATTTAATATTTAAACTATCTCAATAGAGAGTTTAAGTACTAATTTAAAAATAATTTTCTTTCTTATGAAAACTTTTTAAAAATATGGAATTCGAACCGAACATATTTTTACAAAAATCCATTTGAGGAAAAGTGAATTCTTGTTTTTATTCTAAGCTTTTTATTGCACAGTATAAAAAGATAACTGTTTAAAACACGTTCGAATTATTGTCGGTGCATTTTTATTGCATACAAAACTCGTATGATGAAATCCTTAAATAACAAAGAAGATCCAAAAATCTTTTGCTGTCTTCAATATAAAAAAAATCAGTTAATCATTAAAATAATATTTACTTGCATTAAATTCTTTTGTTTACATTTGAAGACTTAAAACTAAAGCAGTGTTCCTATAGTAATAAACTTAGAAAGTGATTCTATGTGTGTGCAAAAATGCGTAAAAAAAAATTTATAAAAATTACACTTAACTAACTCATTTTATTTTTCAGACATCCTCAACACAATCAATTACACAGACCAGAAGAAACAAGGAGTAACAGTGGAGGAAGCAATATTGAAAGTTACCAAACACGAAACTTAAAAATGGTGCTTACTGCTTAACTTTCATTTCATAAATTTAATATTTTGAATTTTAGTTTTTTATACCACGTTGGCGACATTTTTATTCGATGCTATTTTCGCACTACGCTCTAGACGAGCTATACCCATTTTTATTTCGATTATGGAACTCTAAATGATCAAAAAAATTTTAGGTGGAGCCCTGTCATCCAGCAAAATGAAAGTTCCTTAAAAATATTTGAAACTACCTTAGAGGAAACTGCTATTTATGAATACGAGATAAAATTAAAATATATAAATTCTTTATTTTCTCTAGAATACTTGCTTTCTTTCTTTTTTTTAAAGCGTTATAATGAAAGCAAAATAAAAAATCAATTTTTAGTAATTTATGTATTACTTAAAACATAAATTTTCGCCTTCTATTATTTAAAACACCACTATTCAACAATGTTTTGATATTAAAAGTTACTAAGAGGAAATACTGAGCAGCGGAACTTAAAACAAGTTTATCTCAAAATATTTTTTTTTTCTTTTTCATTCAGATTTCATTTCAGATTTCAGATACGAACTGACTGATAATTATTTCTTTTTTTAACATTGCGTTAAAGTTTCTGAACTTTCCTTTTAGTTCGTATTCTAGTTTTTAGCTTTTAATGTATTGTAGATAAGTAGCAGAAAACTTAAAATGATATTCTTAAAGAATTGTTAATTTTGCAATTTTTTAACCTTTCGATGCAAATGGGACAACGCAGTACCTAAATATAATATTTTTTTCCTGACTCTCTACTAACAAGTAAAATATATTTTTGTATTTTTTTAATTATAAATGACAGTCTAAGAGTTACTAAAATGTTAGATAATCAGAATTATATTTGTACTAAAATACCAAATTCAAAAAGAGTAGTTCGAAATTTTTTCTTCATTCATATTAAACAATTTATCAATATTTGATATTATAAATTAATGAAATTTCAACGATGAAATTGTTTATCTTAGATCTAACTAACCGAACCGAACACTTACCGAAAGTAAGTGCAAATTTGAAACAACAATTGTTTGGAAGTAAGCCCAAAGAGCAAAAAGAGACATTGGTGTTTCATGCTTATTTCATAACCATAAATTATTAAAATGTTCGATGTAATATTTATTTTTGCCTTAACACTAAATTGCCTAAGGAAGTTATTTTGACTGCTTTTAATTTCAATTAGAAAAACAATGATTTATATAATGACACAATTTCTTAGAATTTTATGACTTTTTGCACAACATATAATTTTTTTATTGTTAATATTTACTAATAACTCGTTATATAACAGTAAATAATATAAAAAATATAAAAAATTAATTTTAAACAAATTTATTTACGCATTCACAATCCAGTCATTTTGACTGCTTTTGGGCAATATAGGTATATACTAATTTTCCGTCTTTCTAGTGTTAATGCATACAAAATAAGAAAAAATGTAAGAAAAATATGTTTAATAAAAATTCGGCGTCAAAGTTCTTTAAATACATTTTTCTACCTAGTTAATTTAATTGCTTTACAAGTTCATAGAGAATATAATTTTAAACAATGCAAAAAAATTACAACAATCATTAAGAGGCACTAGCTGCTAATTAAAATTAAAAATTAAAATTTTTGTTTCAAGTTTAAAAAAATACTTAAATATATCCAGTGAACTCATTTATCCGAATCATATTATCTCATTTATCCAGTGAACTCATTTATCCAGTGAACCGAGTGTCTTTTACAGGATTTGTATTTTTAGTGTTTTTCAAATCTTTTCCGCCAAGGAAAATAACTAAAGAGACAGTTAAAGAACCTCACATATGAGGCAAAGTTATAGTTTTAAACTTGCCTTCGATTTCAAATCTTAATTTTAGTGTCGCGAATTAGCTGGATTTTAGAATGTTGAAATCACTTAAATATTATAAAAGTTATTAATTTTTTTTTTTCAAATAATGTGTATGAAATTTCACTCGAATGTTTGAGCTAGTTGCTAATTTTTGGAGCTAATTTTGCAAAAATTGCAGAAACTTTTTTGAAAAGAAAATGTTAAAGTATCTAATGGTTGGCTGTAAAAATTTGAATTTTGACACAACTTCTTCAAAGTTGAACTGAATGGAAAAAGGGATATTCATTCATTTTTATATTTTTAGCACTCAATTTGTTGATAATACCTCATAGTAAGTTTTTAACACCAGCCATATTAGTATTGCCGACGAGGAACAATTCTTTGGGGGTTCTAAAGAATGATTAAATAAAAAAAAGACTATTAATCTTATGTATAAACAACATAATAAAAATCGTCCAAAATGATAAAAAACCATTTATTTTTACTTTTATTTATTTATTTATTCAAATAATATAATTTATGTTTGTATTTTGTTCCAGTTTCCAATGATGAATATGGCCGGAAACAGCACTAATCCAATGAGTAATTTCTGTAAAAGAATACAAGATTCAATGAGTCAATTTTTAAAAATGTTTGGACTCAGCCAATAAGCATTTGTAAATGCATGTTTTAAATAAAAACAATTATTTACTTGACTTTTCTGTTTCAATTGAAGTATGTGTTTTTAATAAATACTTATTTTTTTTCTTTTTTAATTTGAAAATAAGAGCATCAGATAAAGAATTGGAATTTTGGGATACATATTTGGTAAAACAAAAATTTGTTTTGAAATTATGGATTCTAAAATCTTATAAAGAAATAGTATTTTTAAATATTGTTCTGCTGTACTCTGCTGATCAAAGTTAAGAGAATTTTTATATTTCACTGATAATTCCCATATTGGATCTATTTAAGTGAAATTTGACGTTAAAATCTAGTGATATAGCAACTAGCAACAAACTAGTGTTTCAACAGTTATTATGCACATGCTTGCATTTCAAACGTAGGGGAAAGTGTGGAGCAGGAGTTACAGAAACGTTCAAAAATATGTTTTTAAGGGGTTTGTTTTCTTTTAGTTAATTTTAAATAATATACAGGCCAAACCAAATAATAAACAGGCCTTACCAAACATAAAATTAAAATTTTAATTAAGCCTTTTTTTAGAAAAATTGTGTAGAATAGATATTTTAACAAATGAGATTTAATAATGAATTAATCGCAATTTTTTATATAAATCTGATATCAAATTGATTAACTTCTAAAAGAAGAAAGATATGCATATTTCGTTAGTAATAAATCAAAATCTTCAACTTAATCTTCAGTAAGCAGCTTTTTTTAAGAAATTTCATTGTTTTCATGAATATTTATGATGATCTTAAAATACATTAAGTTACAAGACAACTAGTCCAGAATTTATCTAAATCATTAGAAAGCGTAAAAATCTTAAATATTTTTATAACTGTCTGCATGACATCTGTAAAAATGTCATAATAAAAGTAACACAAAATACTAATCTCACACAAATCATTTTTCTCTTTTCAGGAAAGAAAATCCTGAAAATTTGTTCAGGCATATTGAATTTATTTTTTCGACGACTTTTTTAAGTTTACACTTTAAATTATTTTACTGATTAATCACATAATTACATCGATTTCAACTAGAGCTTCAGAAACAATTGCCTGTTTATATTGAATGTAACAGTAATGAAATATTATATTTATGCGAGGGCTGTTTTTTAAGTAAGGGTCATTTGAAAATAAAAACCAAACGAAAGAAAATTTTCATGAAGCAAATTTATTTTTTAATTCAACATACGTTTCTCTTTTTTCTTTCAAAATAGTTGCCAAGTTTGCTTAAACACTAATTATACTTTACAATAAGATTTAGAATATCCTCTTCATAGTAACTTGCCGACTGTTCCGCTAACAAAGACGTCATGACCGTTTTTACGTCATTGTTGCACTGGTTGCCACCAAAACAACGGAAAAGGGAAAATCCCTTAGCGCAAGGTCTGGACTGTATTGAGGGGTGGTCCAAAACTTCCCAGCCATTAGAGTCCAATAAATCTCGGAACTGAGCTGTGGAGAGAGTCATTGGCATGAAGAAGCAAAATTTCCTGTCAGCATGCCAGTAAGAAGGTTCGTAAACTTCTTAAATCTGCCGGTGAAAGCATGCAGCAGACAGGTTTTTTGCCGACTAAAAACACATTACTGACCGTACCTCATACGCGGCAGGTGATTTGTTAAACTTGAGTATTTTAAAGACACAGAAATGACAGTACAGGTTGCCTAAACAACTGTGACTGAGCACAGTTGTCTCCTAGAAATAACAGGACACGACGCAAGTACTAGTTGCGACTAACGAGTCACCAATTAGTATACAAACAACAAAACGGCCCTTACTTAAGAAAATATAGTACTCGTAAAAAAGGTTAGACGGGTTAAATTGTCATAAAAATAGACTTTCTTAACTTAGAACATTTTTTTTGTTTACACAATTTATTTATTTCTATTTTTTTTTACAGTGTCTTTGAAAACCCATCATTTTACATTTAGAGAATTTAATTTAATTGCTAAATTAGTTTGCAACATTTCTATTTTTCAGAAAAAGTTTTTAAGAATTTTTTATTAATATAATTGAAGAAGTAAAAATTATAAACCTTTGTAATTATTATAAAAGCATTTTTATTGCAGAAATTAAAACAGGAAATTCTCCACCTTTCCACACATGCAGAGAAAATTAATCTGGTAAAGTTACCGTACTGTATGGTAATGACATTTCTGGCAAGAAAAACATAATTCTGGTTATAAAAACTAAACTATATGGTATTTAGATAATTCATTTGGTAATTTTTCCATCTGTTAAGGCATCTTTTTACCGGAAATACCTGTTTTTAATACCACACATTTAGTATAAAATACAAAATCGAAAAATAAATGTAACCGAATAAATGGTTTTTATGCCATGCTCTAAAGTATCATTAAAAATTACTAAATTTCATCTAATTTGCAAAATTTCCTCATATATTCTAAAACTATATTTTATTGTTAATTTTACCAAAATCATTAGCAAAGAGCTTCGGTAAAAATTACCTTGCCGCTTAATGTTCCCATAGAGCCGGAAACACGGTAAGTTTTACCATATTCTGGTAGTTTTGACCATAATTTTTTTCTCAGTGTATAGGACTAATTGCAGTTTCAAGATTTTTTTCAATTCTCCTTAATTTAAACAAAAATCGAACTTTTTTAGTTTAAAATAAAATTTTCTAGCATATTCTAATGTTTCGTCTTGCTTGTTTAACGAAGCGCAAATAATTAAAAAGCAACCATGTATCCTTAAGTTTTACGCTACACTATTCCACTCTAATTTAACGAAACTTATCATAAAATATTATTTATAATCAATAAAGACTAAATGTTGAATGAAAATAATCTTGACAAACGTATTAAATTATTTCTTTCATCCGTGTGATGGAATATTGAAGTAAAGTTCAATAAAAAAAGTTCAATAAAAAGTTCAATAAATGTAAGAATGAGAAAATAGGGAACAAACAAACAAAAAACATTCTTTTCCTTTAACACTAAAATGATGGTATCATTAATAATTTTATAATGTTGTAACTACCAGCTGTTACATCAAAATTAAGCGGAATGATTATTTAAAATTTACAAGTTTTGATATGATGTATGACTATTTTACCCTACGTTACCTTATCTTATCATCATTCCTTTCAACCAAGACTTTTTTTTATCAAATTTTATTGTCAACTGTTTTCAATTAAAAAATTCTCGTTTTCAAGGTGCTTCTGGTTTTTATTCTCGTAATTATCAAAAATGTCGGTTTTCTTATACTTTTAAAACGAAATAGTATATTTCATTCAACTTCAAATATTAACTAACTTTTTATTTCAATTTGAACTTAAATTGTAAGGATGATAAGATATTAATAGCTGCCAAATACCTTGAAAACTAATCTTTAATTTACAAGGTAAATACATTTTTCTCGATAAATGATTTTAGAATGTACAATATATTTTTTTACAATAAATGACTTCACAATAAATGATTTACAACTAGCCACTTTAAATTGCTGTTAGAGTTAATAAAAAAGTTTTCATTGGCAAATTTGAATATATTCTTATTAAATTGAAATATTTTGATTCAAATTAATAATACCCATTTTTTTTTTTTACTTTTTAAAAATATTTGGATAAAAACTTTATAAGGGCAAAATTTTGTTCAGATATAAAGCAATACTAAATTTTTTTTAATTTAATTAAAAAATTTGAAATTTATACTAAAATTAAGAACCTTACTTTCTTAAAAATATTAAATTTTTGAATTGTTTTAAAAAGAACATTGGTTGATAATTATTTTTAATTTTTTCATAAATTGAATATATACAAAAAAATTTTTAAAACCCTTACTCTACTGGAAGAAATGTTTCGAAAAAAATGCCTGAATTTTCTTAATTAAGTTAGGAAAAATAAATTAAAAACGATAATATATAACATACAATGATAAACTTCAAAAGTATGGTCAAAACTACCAGAATATGGTAAAATTTACTATATGTTTCTGACACCATGGGAAAACCGAAAATCTCAGCAATTTTAACTGAAAAGCTTTAGTAATGATTTTAGTAAAGTTAACAATAAAATATTGTTTTATAAATGTAGTAAAATTTAGCAATTATATCATGAAACCATGCAGTACGGTAATTTTACCAGAATTTATTTCTCTGTGCATATTAGTATTTAAAACCATTCTCATAAGACCTAAGATAAGACGTCAAATTTGCTACTAAAATATAACCTAGATATAATCTAAATATACATATACCTAAATATTACATATACCTGTATATTACCTAAAGTTATCAATGGCATACAAAAATATAGTTATCTATAAGCATTTCGTATTTATTCCAATAATAATGGAAAATTTAAAGGCATTAATTTCAAAAACAAATAACAATTCACAGGTTTATCTGCCATTAATTTCAATAATAGTTGAAAGATTACAAGTTTATCCAGTATTAATTCCAATAACATTTGAAAATTTACAGGTTTATCAAAAAGTAATTAAACTGATAATTGTTACGTTTAAAGTCTATTATTTGATGTACAACTACTTTAATACACATGATCGTACTTCTACATATCATTATTACATATTATTCTACATTATACTATATATATATACTACTATATTCAATATTAGTACTACATTATTCTCTTTAACCAATACTGTTTAAGCAAATTTCTAATGGGTTCCAATCAAATACTTGTTATTTTTAACTATACCGAATAAGTTAAATCAAATTTAATGGAACTTACTACTTTAATTCTTTATTCTCTTTAGCCAATATTATTTAATCAAATTACCAAATGGTTCCAATAAACATTTGCTACTTTTAATCTTTCCAAATAAATAAAAGTCAATTTGAAATTACATTAATTTCCACCTGATGATAAGATAGTTTATTTCATGATGTTGTTTAAAATCATTCTCAGAAGTGTAATTTTGTTATCAAACTTAACGTTGCCTACAAAGTTACAAAACGTCTGAAGGCGATCTATTATCTAACACCCGTATCTCGTATTATTGTTTTTTAGCACTCGAGTATTATTTTATCAATGGAATTATTCAATACACGTGAGGTTGTACAACTTATTCAGTATTGTGTGCTGATATTACTTTCCAAAAATGTAAATCAAATGAGAGAGAAAGTTCCGAATAACTGTAATCTCGTGACTAAATTATTCACGAGAATTTTTGTCAAGTGAGAGATTAGACGTCACCGATAAGGAATACTTATTTCATTTATTCTTGTCTTTGCAATATTTTAATGCTTATAAATATGAATTAACGTAAAGAGAATTATTTCACTCTACTTGCATCCCATTGTCTCTAATTTATTTCTCCTATTCGAAAAAAAAAGGACTACAGGTACGTTAATTTTGTAACTGTTTTTATTTCCAATTTTGCACCTCTGCTGTTTTAAGAATTATTTATTTTCATAAATAGATTTGAATTTTCTAAACTTGTAAAGAAACTGTATATAATAATGATACTGTACGTTAAATAATGGTTCATGGCGCAAAAGGTGCTCAACACGTTTAGCGTCAGTCTCGCTACTTTGGTAACCGAGAATTTATTTGTAGATATTCTGCGCAAGAATATTCATGCAATTTTACACAACTTTATGCAACTTTATGAATACTCATACTTCAGCAGTATTCTTGACATAGTATAAAATTTTAATTCTTAGAAAATTATCAGTTGATTACTACGTTTGTTTATATTTTATGTTTTATTTATTATTACATTCGTATTAACTGTTTTAGAGTTTGTAATGATGAAATCCTGCAATCCAAATTTCAACTACTTTCTAACTAGCAAGATCCCTCATATCTCTACTTGGAACTCCGCGATTGAGAACACGTTTGTGCAATTCTTACGTTTGGAACAATGCAAGTTTTAATCGTTTCTTGACCGATATAAACAGGATTTATTGAGATACTATCGTCAAATGCAGTTTATCGTCTGTCAAATTTCAAGCTTGTTTAAAAATAGTTAGAGCAGTCAAGTTTTAACTGGAGTTCTGTGCTATACAACAATACAAGTTTACATTTTTTCCTGCCCACAACAGGAAAAATTTGTTGCGACATTATCGCTAAAAAACATTTATCGTCAATAAAATTTTCGACCGATATAAGATTAACGAAGGCTCTAAAATGTTGGCAGAAGCTCTGTGTTAGGTGACAAAGCAAATTCTAATAAGAAAAACTACATAAGATCGCGGCAAGCAGAATATACCACCAGATTATCGCTTAAAAAATTATCGTTTATAAAAATCAAGATCTTAAATAGTTCAAGCAAAATTAACAGCTAAATGAAATTTCAACCACTTTCCGACGTAAACAACATGACTAAAATGTAGAAAATAATAAATTTAAAAAAATATTTTAAATGCTGCTCTTCAAGTAGACAAAAATGAGAAAAAATATTTATATTTTTGTCTGACCGAAAAACTTATAGCATCACTAACATCATGAACTTCTATTTATGCGAAATCCCCCCCCCCCATGCACGCAAACACACATCTTTTTAAGTGATGCGTATGTTTTTGACTTTTGGTCTGACGAAAAAAAATGTTTTCTCCTTTTTTGTCTGCTTGAAATACGTAAAGCACAAAATTTTTTTAAAAATTAATATCATACTTATTATTATTCAAAATATTAACGAAAGATTTAGACTTGGAATAATAAGCTTACCTACCACAGCAATCAGAGTTTCATCTAAGCATAATAACCTTTGACTTCTTATTTTTTCCCTGGATTCATACTTTTAAATCTCTTTATATGAAGCCAGTTTTTGAAACTAATAATCAATCAAAAATGTATATTATTGTCAGTTGATTTTCTGTTCTATTTTCATTCGATTTAGGTTAAAATGAAATTTTTTATTCTACTTACCTCATGCATAGCTACAGCTATGTGCTTATCATTTCCATTCAAAGCTGAACTGAATGAACACTGGAATCTATACAAGGTAATAATTATTTTTTCACACCTTACAAATTCCCTGTAGGTGTTATAATTATTAAAATAATTGTAGTAAAAAGCCAATATGAGTTTGTAATTTGCAAATAACTTTGTACCGCTTCTTGAACTGTCACAAATGAACTTATTTGGGCTATTGAACCGATGATTTGGAACACAATGATAGAAATTTACATATAACAAATCAAATTTGATTGTTTTGTTTAAGAAAAACTTAACAAAAAACAAGTTAAACATTTTAGATAAAAGAATTACGTGTGTAATTACTAAAAGGGTACTAGCTTGTTGTTGTAGTTGTAGTTAATTTACGTCGCACTAGAGCTGCACTATGGGCTATTGGCGACGGTCTGGGAAGCATCACTGAGGATGATCCGAAGACAAGCCATCACAATTTTGATCCTCTGCAGAGGGGATGGCACCCCCGCTTCGGTAGTCCAACGACCTGCACGCGAAGTCGAGCACTTTACGGTACAAAAGTTTAAGGAGGACCAATACCGCACACCCTCGGTCCCTACGCAGACTGATCCAAGTGGTCACCCACCCGCACACTGACCGCAGCCAGTGATGCTTGACTTCGGTGATCTGCTGGGAACCGTGTCTTAACGATCAGTCCACTGCGGGGCAAAGGAGTGCTAGCACTGTTGTTTAAAATAATACCTTTCTATTTTAATTGTTTCATTGTAAGATTAATAAAAGTATTATCCAAATGTAAAAAAAAGCCATGTGCTATAGTGTCTGGAAGTCTCAATAACAGTTCCGCAATTAAGGATTATAAAGAAAGATACGTAAGAGGTGTGCACTACAAATTGTGTATAACCTGGAGTACCCGGACAGAGTACTCTAAAAAATTAAGTTAGTATTTGAAGTAAATATTAGTATTTAAAATAGTGTCGTTAAACGTCTAATAAAAATGCAATGTACTTCTCTGTCAATGAATGCTTATGTAAATGTTTTTATTTAAATTAGTATTTAAAATAAATACTAAATCGTATTGAATCCAGTACATCCAGTACAGATGTACGCTTTTTAGTGGCGGAAGTTGACTGCATCGTTTCCTTACTTACGAGTATTCAGAGTATTGCGCACATGTTGTAAATGGATCTATCTAATTTTCGTTGGGAGTTCCCTTGTCTTCTGGATTGGGTTCGAAATTTCAAGGCTACGGAGTTGAACATTAGCAGTCGTAAACCCTAAATTAAGTGTCGAGTAAAAATTCAGTGTAATTCTCCATCAGTGAGAGAGAGAAAGAGAGAGTAAATAAATAGCTCTTGGGTTTACTTTTTACTAAAAAACTTGGCTACGTTTTTTACTAAAAAAAATTATCTATTGTATGTTTAAATATATTTTTATTACTTACTCTTACAGTAAAAATTCAAAAACACTATGGGTAAAGTTACCCTTATAATCAGGGTATTTTTGAAATTTTTTGAAAACGTTTTATTATAGGGGGTAAATTGAGCAAAAATATATTTAAGTACAGTTGAAAAAATATTTATTTATTCTTATTATTATAAATTGTATCTAATCGAAGCACTCGTTAATTTCTTATCAAAATATTTTCACTTATCAACACTGCAAAAAATTCGGATGAAATTACTGTAAAATCCCCTTTTACCGGAACATGCTACGGAACAAAAAATCGGATGTGCCGTAATTGTTACAGAAATAATTACAGTAATGTAACTGAATATTTTTAATTAAAAATATATCACTTTTAAAATTATAGTAAAATATAATATGGTAAAAGTGGATTTGACGGTAAAATGGATTTTGCGGATGATGCATCCAAAGTGCTGACACTTTATACCGGAATTTCGTCAGGAATTTTTTACAGTTTTGTAGCAGAAATAATTTTAAAAAAATAAAACATATTTGTTGGTACATAATGACTCATGCTGTTTTAAAAAATCTCGAAATATCTTTTTCAAAGAGAAATTTACCTCAATGTTTTCTGACAGACAAAAGTTTCGAAAACAGAGTTGATATGTTAAGTATTGGATTCAAATCATTCCACCCGAAGAAAGACTTCTTTTTGTCTTCAGTTCCCAGATAGAAAACAAATGTATAAGAAATTTTCAAAACTTTATTTCCTAAGATTTGTCCCTAGTTCATAGTAAGCTACAAAAGAGCCGCCAAATTTTCAGCTATGGTTTACTGTGCGATGGAGCCTGCTGATATTTTGCCTCATTTCTTGCACAAGAAGCTTTCTCAGAAATACATAAATTTAGGAGGTTCTACACAAATCTTTATCTCCAAGTAGACATAACGGGAAAATGTGGATGGATTCATGTCTGTTGGATGATGGATCCATTCCTGTGCCTTAAAAAACCTAGATAATGTTAGTTTTTTACTTTTGGTACCAGCGATGGAGCAGCAAAATGGAGAACACAATAAACTTTTCTTATCTTGTCTTGTTGGATGGTCGGGGTGCCTGAGGACGAGATGGCCCTTTACCCCTTCATCATGAGATGAGGATCGATGAGGTGGAACACTGAGGTCAGGAGCATAAAAACTAAATATGAGATGGGGGTTGGCTCATTGCCATGGTGAGGAAAAGCTGTGAGATTACTTGAAAACGAGTTGAGAGTAATCAACAAAAATGAAGTCCACTGTGCTTTGCTTGAAGAAAACGTCTCGCTGTTTTTAAGATTACTTATCTCGATTAGATAATTAGCATCTCCAGTCTCCGCTAGTAACTAAACTGGGCGAGGACCCGAAGGACAGTAGAGGTTAGTAAAGCCAGACTCCTACTTGTGAAACATGCTTCAACCAGTCGGTTTCAAACGCAAATGGCCGCCATTAACAGTCTGATGGGACAGGTCCTAGATGCTAGTAACGAAAGGTCAAAGCAATCATCATGTTCCCGTACGTCGAAGCTAAACAATTTACCACTGCCGCACGGTGTGTTCACGTTGGCTGGATTTGAAAACTATTTCATCTTGATGTTCTGTCTTTCAAACATTGATTAGTGATCGACGTCGCAGAAGTACTGCAGTCATCAGGCTTGCATCAAACGCTCACGAAGGGAGGAAGGAAACACCGCCGAGGCCATGAGGTGGTGACGACAGGCTGCAGGAACTCATCGTTGATTATCCCGCTGGGTAACGACCGAACCCCCGACTCGGAGAACTCGCAAGGCACGTCCGTCTCTGAAGGCGTCTTCTTCTGGAATGGGTGGGTGGGATCAATCAGTTAACTTTTCTGCGCTTGAATCAATACTTAACAAAAAAATGCAAATTTTGGTGGTAGATAAAAATTTAAGATGATTATTCAGAATGTATCTAGAATATTTCTCGGCCTCCTGTATTTAACCAAACAAAAAATAGTATTTTTTTTTTTAATGTTTATTCTAGGAACTGTTTGGAAAGACGTATGTTGGGCTAGAAGAAGTACAAAGACGATTGATATGGGAAGAGAGGATTGCTGATATTGTAAAACATAACCTTAGAGCAGACTTGGGAATACACTCGTTTACAAGAGGAGTCAACAAATATTCAGATTTGGTAAATTTTTTTAAACATTTATTTGAAACTAATTGATTTTAGTTTCATTAACATCGTTGTTTTGACATTTTTACGTAATTTATAAACTGAAATTCACACATGAAAATGTGAGCGCAAAGAAAAGTGCCAAAAGTGAAACAATGGGAGGATTCTTAGACACGGGACCTAACGGAACGGGCTCTGAATTGTTTCAACTTTCAAATTGTAAACAATCGCTCGGCTGGTGACTTTTTGAACGATACGGTTCATGATTTCCATTTGGCAACATAAATCTTAACTAATTCAATAGTTAATTTTTCAATTTTAAAAATAATTTCGGTTAAAAAAAATCGAATAGATTTTGAAATTCAGAAATAATATTATTCGACATTTCAATTGCAGTAACAGGTTCATGTTCATCGCGCTAATCGGGTTCTCAATTTGCATATTTCGCATTAAGCTTTGATTCAGTGAAAAAAGTTATTATGAAAATTGATGTTGATATGGAGATGTCAAAGCTGACGTTACTCACATACCTTTCCACTTATAATCCATTAATAATCAATCAGCTACAGATAGCAACCAACAGGACCACGTTCATATTGAGATGTGATTATGAATCCCATACCAAAAAGTATAGAGGTCGCCATACCATGGGAGAAACTTTTCGTAACAAATTTTCATTTACCTCCATTGCTAATTTAAAATTTAAAAATCAAAATCCATCATGGACCATCACGGATCATTATAGATTGTTGGTTCATGAGAATCAAACTTCGCTTGAGGGTTAACCATCATAGTATTAAAGTATCATTTTCCATCATGGAATGATGATAATTTGCATGCATATCAAAAACCATGAAAGCATAATGTAAAAGTTGGATGATGACAACCATCAAATAATGTTGGACCATCATGAATCACACTGAAACCTACATAAACCATCAAAATGTTTTGATTGGACCATCATGAATTGTACAGAAACCAACATAAACTATCAAGATGTTTTGATTGGGTCATCAGGAATTTTGACTTGGGAAGCGTTAACCTTAGTTGTTTTTAAATTAAGTGTTAGATTTTTAAAATCGAACAGTTCAATAATTGGGAAAAATCATTGTTTTGAACAGAGTCACGAAGAATATATGCAATCTCTGAATGGTTTCAAAGTGAGCGATGAAGGGCATCATAAAAACGTATCAGAATGGATTCCTCTGAAGGATGCTGATGTTCCTGCAGAAGTTGACTGGAGGAAAGAGGGTCTTGTAACAAAAGTCAAAGACCAGGTTGGTATTTTTTTTTTCTTCCATACTCAAATGTTTATGGACTAAATGGAAACACGTCATTAAAGTTTTACAGTTTATTTTTAAAACAAATCGATTGCTGTATAAGAACAAAAGGAACCCGCATAAATCTTATGGAAATTAATTCTGTGTCAAATCGGCTGAAAATTTAATATCTTATAATGTAATCCGGATTTTCTGGATCCGGAAACAAGTCATCCGGATTTTCGGGATGCAGAAAATCCTCAGCGGCCAAGTCGTATGATTATGCGGCATGTAAAAGATTCCTGGAGTGCCTTATTGGCTCTTGGCATTTTAGGCAAAATTAAATTTCTAGTGCACTTTAGCATCCAAATAGAGTCTCGGTGCTGCCATCTAGTGTGGCAGAAACTAGACGTCCAAATTAACATGACCAACGGTATCTCACCCATTGTGGTGGTCCTTAAAGAGTGGATACCACCTCTGGAGAACGCACTAGGTCTGCTTATCGGCAAGACCGATTGTGCAGCTCATTGGAAATGAAAAAAATAATATAAAACATTCTGAGAGCATAAGTTTTCATTGACACAAAGTCCAAAAAGAGATACTTTTCGAGATACGGAGTTTCAAACATACGGCAACGGTCGATGTTGTGAAAGGTGCTTGAAGCATGCTGCATTGCAGAGATGCCAACTGCTCCAGACACGCCGAAATAATTTAAAAAACGGTAAGTAACTACTCACTAAAATTTGCAAATATTTTACTAATTTTGCTTACTTTTTAAAAGGTTTAGCATGACGTAACTACAATATAGTGGCGAATTATATAAGCCTTCGAATTACTCAGATATAGTGGTGGATAAAAACCTAATAAATTGAATTTAATTAGACCAGGAATCCCAATTAATAAACTACCTCTCGAAAATGCTTATCATCTGTCCGGAGGAAGTTGGCATCTCTGGCATTGGCTTAGGTGAATGCTAAGAACTCACTTAGCGTTGGACATTCTGACGCGCTACTGGCTTTTTCATTACTTAATAAAATTATCACTGCTTATTTAAAAGTTTCTTTTTTCAATGTCCTTAGTTAATGCTAATATCGTGACGGCAATGAAGAATTGAGAATTACTATTTGTGGTTTGAGGCTTCGTATCTCAAAAACTATCAATTTTTGATATGAGCGCCAATGAGAACTTTTGATCAGAATGTTTCGAACTACAGTACTTTAAATTTTCAGCCAATTTGAGAGAGAATTAATATCCATAAAATCTCTGCGTAGTTCCTTGGATTTAAGAAAATTTGAAGTTATAATGCTACGTCTAAAACAGATTTTATGCTCCAGAGAGATTAAATTGATTACTTAAACAAACTGTTTTATTCAAAATTTCAACTATCGCCTTTTCCTGAGTCTTATTTCATGAAGTTCTGAATTTCATATTCAATGAATGAGCCTATTGTGTAACTAAAGTACGTCGAGCTAACGAATCAGTTTGAAACTTTACTTTAAAAGCAATGATAGAATAATCTACATTTTTAAGTTACGTTAAAGAACCATGGTGGCTCAGGTGATAGAGCGTTCACCTTCAAATGAAGTGACTCAGATTCGAATCCCAAAGGTGGCTGGTCAAGAGAATTCTGCTCCAGTCTCGCAGTAACCACAATGCTTGTGTAAAATATTCTCAGTGGTAGACGGATCATTGGTTAGAATCCCCCTGCCGTCGGGCTAACCGTGGGAGAATTTTGTAGGTTTGTTCCTCTATGTAACACAAATGCGGGTTAATTCCATCCAAAAGTATTCAACGAATGCTAGAACGTCCCAATACTTGATCCAGGAGCTCCCTTGTGTTCAAAATTACAAGGCTACGGAGTTGAACATTGATAGTCGTAAAGTCAGAATTGGATCGACTGTTCAATAAAATAAAAAGTTCATAAGATAAAATAAAAAGCTACGTTTTTTTAAAAGTTAAGTTAAATGCTTTCCCTCCTATTCTGTGATGCATAAGATTTCATAACGTTTTTGTTAAGGAACGTTTGAAAACGTTTTTTTTTCTTTTTTTGCTTTTTTTAAGGAATTTAAAAGCACGCATTAAGGGTGGTCTCTACAGAACACCCTGTTATTGATTGTCATTGTAATGTATTTTATAGGAAGATTGTGGAGCATGTTGGGCATTTTCTTCAACAGGTGCCTTAGAAGGTCAAAATATGAGAAAAACTGGAAAACTTGCATCTCTGAGCGAACAAAATCTAATAGATTGTGTAAAAGGTAAGTAAAATTATTGTTATAAAAACTAGTTTTTATAACAATTATTGTAATAAACATCTACCGTTAGACTAGTTCTGGATCTAGTGGTGCTATTTAGTGTCAGAATTGAATAATTCTACAATCATCATCAACTAAATAGTCATCCACTAGATAGTTAGAATTAAATAGTCATCCACTGAATCTGATGGCACGAGGCTTACGGATATATTGATGCTATCTAGTGTCAGAGTTGAATAGTACTACAATTATCATCCACTAAATAATCACCCACTAGATAGTCAGAGTTGAATACTCATCCACTACATCTGATGGCACGAGGCTTATGAATCTATTGGTGCTATCTAGTGTCAGAATTGAATAGTTCTACAATTACCAGCAGAGTTGAACAGTCATCTTTAAATCTAACGGAGCAGAGCTTGAGAGAGTCTCGTATTCTAGTACTACAATTTTATAAACTGAAGAGTGTATTAAGTAGAAACTCTACAAGCATGTAAGGAATGTGAAAAGCGCATAATTTCGAGTATATAAGCTGTGATTGGTGATTAACCCTCGATTAGCCGGTCTTATATTTTATTCGATCATAAAGATGCTCAAAAATAAACTAAAAAAGAAGCAAAGCTTAAATTCTTAATTAAAACTAGATGTTTTCAAGAGTGAAATCGAATACAGTATAATATTTTTCTTTGTAGAAAACGATGGTTGTGGTGGAGGATTTATGGATCCAGCATTTGAATACGTAAAAGGAAATCAGGGTATTGACACAGAAGAGTCATACGAATACAAAAATAAGGTAAGTACGATATTAAATACTTAATATCGTAGATAGTTAAAATTTCTTGCATCGGTAGATAATTGGAAATTCAATTTAAAGGGAAAAACCATTTTAAATTCTTCAAGGAATAATTTTTTTTTCTCTATTAAATTTTTTTATGTATTAGGGAGCTCCGCCTCCTGTGTGCTTCCCTTAAAAACCCCCATGATTGCTTCTCATTCATCATTGAAGATCAAGGGGAAAGAATGCTTTTTGTTATTTTTAAAAAAATTACAACTGGGGTTTCAGGAATAGGAGCAGGTAGTAAGGGTAGTCTGGGGTGTATAATCTAAATAGATATATCTTATATAGATTTCATAATACTATGAGATTTCTTTTGACTACTACGCTGTCATAAATTTCGCCATACCATACCGAGGTGCACATACGTGAACCTACATGTTCTTGACTTTATTGTTTTTATATATTAAGTAAATATAAATTTTAAAGCTTCATGTAAATCACAGAACTACTAAATGGGAAAAAAATTCGTTTCAGATTAACTAAATCATGCAATATAAAAAACTACTATTGTTTTAGAGCACGTGGATTTCGTGCCATGTTTTCGAAAATCGCTTCCATTTATGTGAGAATTCTACCCAAATAACTTAAATTTTCTGAGTCTCTTGGAATTCCCTGAAAGTTATAATTACTATGAGATTTCAGTTATAATTGCTATGAAGAACAGTTATAATTACCTACTATGAAGTTTAAACGTCCACGAATGTTTCAGCGAGGGTAAAATAATTTTTTTCTTATAGCATGTTCTTAGAAGTTAAGAATCGAGGATCCGCATATGTGGACCGAGGTAATGAAAAGGATAATGTACTTGAAAAAAATGGCGACCACAATAGGCGGTAATTATTAGAAAGTAATTTTACTTGTTTACACTATATAACGATAATCTTAAAAACGTATTAGTTTGCATTGGAAACAGTTTTTATATTTTTAAAACTTGCAGGTATTAGCAAATATGCCTAATATTATTTTGTTTACAAAATGTGGTAAACAGATGAACAACATTTCCAAGTTCATTTAAGGCGTAAATAAAATTCCATTAAACTGAAAAATAGATTTCAGGATCATACATCAAAACTGTTATTTAGAAGCATATAGGTTAAAAAATTTATATTATTTCAATTTTCCCAACTCTGTATTACATATCTTCTCTCATTTCAGGTTGGTTCCTGCATTTTTAAAAAAGAATACATTGGAGCTACATGTACCGGACATGTAGATATTCCTACCGGAGATGAAGAAGCTTTAAGACAAGCTGTTGCAACTGTCGGACCTATTTCAGTTGGCATCAATGCGCATCATGAAGAATTTCATACATACCGGTATGTCCCTTTATTCTTTTATTCTTCATGGAAGTAAGACTTACATTTAAAAAAATCTTATGCATTTCTTCGTATTTCAGAAGTGGTATTTATGACCAACCTGATTGTAAAAACAAACTCTACGATCTTACACATGCAGTATTAGTAGTAGGATACGGAAGCGAAAATGGAGTAGACTACTGGCTAGTCAAAAACAGGTAATTAAACTTTATAGTGAGTAGAGTTCGGTTATTTAGATAAGTTTATGAAAGAGGTATTGAAAAATTGATCGATTAAAACATATTTAAGCCATGTTAAAGTGAATAAGCAAGTACTGAATGTATTCATGAGTAATTAACATTAGCTTGTATGCAACCATATATGGCAGTACTTTTACTTTCGTTACTTGTACCGCCGGTACAAGTAAAAAGTACGTACTTTTACTTGTACTTCGTTACTTTTTAAATTTAGTACTTTTACTTGTACTTTCGTTACTTTTTTGGGGAAAAAGTACAAGTATTTGTAAAGGAAATGTCGAATGAAATCGTTACTTTTTTCTAAAACTCGGTAAGCTTTCTAAAAAAAAAATTTAAAAAAAATGCTGTCAAAATGCAATTATTTTGCAAAATGAATAAAAATATTAATTAGCAAGTTATTTTCATTCATTTTCGAG
Organism: Parasteatoda tepidariorum; assembly: GCF_043381705.1. NCBI lineage: Eukaryota > Metazoa > Arthropoda > Arachnida > Araneae > Theridiidae > Parasteatoda > Parasteatoda tepidariorum. Next base: position 44,470,061 of record NC_092211.1, on the reverse strand, counting down.
TTTTATGCATTTATTTAATACATTTTAAATAAAAAATGTTGGATTTTGTTATTACGTTTTTCAATTTTCTTTTTGAACTCACTAATAATACATTTTTGTCTTAATACATTTTTTACTAAATACATTTTTACCTAGTACATTTTTTACTAAAATTATGTTTATGCCCGACCTTGTCAAACAACGCCCAGTCAAATCTCTAAGAACTTCAGAACTATTTGTGCTACTGAAAACTATTATAATTACTATTTTAACTCTTGAAAACTCGAAGGTATTAATTTAGCCGCTGATACTAAAATTCGTTTACAAATTTTAATTATTCCGTTAGGCAGAAATGTTCGGAAAATGATTTTCTCGCATGACTTCAGCATTAGCCATTGTTACAAATAAAACTGTAGACTGTTCTGTTTCAACTTATACTGCACATTCAATTATTTTTTACTAGCTCAAAGATCACAAAGCTATCTGAAACCCCGTGTTTGCTTTGTTTATGTTTGTGCTTTTAAAACGCGTTTCTATAGAGTAAAACAATTTTAAATCAATGGTAATTTAAATAAATAAAAATAATAAACTAAAAATTAAAATCAATAGATAAAATTTCTTTTTCGTGCAAATCCATAAAAAGTTTGATATAAAAATTATATTTGATTTTAAAATTATATTATACGATTATATCATAAAATTATATTATAATATTCCTCCGAATTTAAAAGTAAATTAATGTCCATAACTTTCAAAATTAAGAATAATTAAATAAATAACAACAATTTTGCAAAAACATTAAAGAACATAAGAATATTATTCAATAAAATTTTAAGTTACTTTGAATTTTCGATTTCCTAAAAATGTACTTTTAAATCGTTACTTTTTTTGTTTAGTACTTGTACTTTTACTTGTACTTTTTACTCGTTACTTTTTAAAATAAGAACTTTTTACTTAATACTCGTTACTTTTTTTAAAAATACTTGTACTTTTACTCGTTACTTTTTAAAAGCAACGTTGCCATATATGCATGTAACTATTAAAAGAAAAAGGATGTTATATGCCCTAATCTTTTGTGCCATTTTATTTATTAATTATCTGTTCAAACATAGTGTATACAGTTTTACGGCTATAGGTATTAACTTTCTTAACAGTTTTAAAGTTACAAATATTTTTTAGTTGTTGAAAAAGCGTTTGCAAGGAAATGATGCTAAGTTTATTATAAGCTCCTTTAGGTCAATGAGACAATTGATAAAAGCTGTTTGACGCATTTATTTCGTCATTATACTGAAATTGATGAAATTATATCAGTCTGTTGCTTTTAAAAATAGCTTTGCATAAATTTTATGATATCACAGCAAAGCAACCAAATTAAAAGAAAAAAATGATTTTTTTCAGAGTTTTAATCTAGAAAGCTGAGCCTTTTTTTTCGTTCTTAAATTATGAACAAAAAAGCAAAACTTAACTATAAATCAGGATTTACTAACAAACATTACTTTCTCGTGGAAAAAAAGAACAATTTAGTTTAAACGGAAGCAACGTGATGGCAGTTCTGTCTCATTAAGATGGTAAACTAACCAGTGAAAGAACACTTAAGCTTCGCTTGCCTTTTAAAAAATCATATTAATTTCAAAATTCATAATTTTAGTTAAATGACAGTGTCAACATATTTGCTACTAATTGCAAATTATGTAAAAAAATTGTAGAGAACTTGCATAATATTGTTTTAAAGTTTTGGAGGTTCAAATAACAAGTAGTAAGAAGACCAAGTGAAGGAACAGCTCTTACCAGTGAAGGAGCACAAAATTTCCCAGTAAAAGAACACTTAATTTTGGTTATTTTTTAATATGCTCTTTATGAATTTATATGCCATACAAATATGCCATACAAATATTTGTGATCATGAATTGAAAAGTAAAGTGTCAACATATTAGCATATACTGTTCATTCACTGGGAAATCTATGCCCAGTAAAGGAACATGCCTGTTTCTTCTCTGGTTAGAAGTTGTTTTTTGTATTTTTAACATACTTTTGATGCAAAACATCACTAAAGGTACAAGAAAATTAAAGTTTTTCTTTCATTTTCATTAACTTAGAAAAAACCCAGTAAAGAAACACTTGTTCCTTTACTGGTTTTTCATCGTTTGATGATCCAGTGAATAAACAATCCCTTATCTCAGTACTTGATTATGCTATGATGCTTAAGAAAAATAAATTGTAACTTCAATAACTATATTTTGAATTCTTATTTTCACAGTGAGAAAAATAAAACTATTACAATTAATTCCACTTCAAACATATAAATACAAACACTCACCTTATAATTTTTTCAAAGAAACAAGGTGTTGCAGAATTAATAACAAATTTAAAAACTTTTCCAGACAAGTCTATGTGACCAGGTAATCCAAAATATTGCTAGATGACTTCCTATTGTTAGGCAGTAAGCTATTGCTACCAATCAATCTACAGAAAGACTTTCATATTCTTTTTTTTAACCAATATATATGAAATGTTCCTTCACTGGGTAGTGTTCCTTCACTAGTTGGTTTACCCTAAATAAAATTTAAAAAAAGTGTTTCGTAGTTACCACCTTCAATATATACTTTTAAAATCTTTGTCAAAAATTGAGACAAAAAAGTAAAAACATTGGAGTTTGCAAATTTATATTTAATCGAGAAAATAAAATTTTAAAAAAAAGTTTACGAAATCAGACAAATTACTGTTAAAGAGGACGGGTGGTATAAAATATCAAAACCATTTGTTTACTAGAGGAAACAAAGAGAGGTTGAAAGATGATTATTATAACGCCTTTAAATTGCAATAAGCAATCTAACGGGTTTTATTATTTTGCTAAACCGCCTTCTGCAATTGTAATTTGTTTGATTAAAGAAGTTTTTCTCTCTGCTTATTTTTCATATGGATATTAATTTGTGATCCCGATGTTGATTTATCGTTTAGGAGTGTATTGCTCTACTCATAATCCAGGAGTTCTTTTGTTTTCTGGGTTGGGTCCAAAATTTCAAGACCATGGAGTTGAATAGTTAGTTCCACGCGTTGATAAAGTAAAATAGTTTTAACTTCATTTTTGACAATGATTCTATAAATATTAAAGAAAGAGATTACTAAACACCCTGTACATAATAGAATCCTGCACATAAGAACCTGCACATATAAAAGTATTCGTAATATTTCTTTCTTTTCATTTACAGTTGGGGATTATCTTATGGTATGAATGGTTATATTAAAATGTCAAGGAACAAGGATAATCAGTGTGGCATAGCTACTTTTGCTAGCTATCCTTTAGTTTGAAGAACTTGAAAATGCATTTTCAATTACATATTTATTTATTTATATACATAAAATCATTTTCACTACATTTTATTGTTCAATACAATGCATTATATGTTGTATTATTTATTAGAAGCATTTCATGCAATTCATTGTAAATAAAATATGCCAAAATATAAATAAAAAGGATATATTTCTTTTTTTTTTTTTTTGCTTCCTGTGTCTTACTCATTTCTAATTACAAAATTAGAGTTAATTAGAATATATTATTTGTTTGTAGAAAAATCTCAGAAATAAATATCCTATTTTTAAAACTAAAGGAATAACAATAATTTTTAAAACCAAAGGAATAGTTAGTTGTTGTTTCGTTTTGTTTTTTTAAAAAAAAACTATAAGAAATTTTGGATACTAAAAAGAGTATGATTTAAAAAAATATTGATTCGATAGCAAGAAAAAAATTTTTATTTTTATAAACATACATGGATAGTTGACTGAATTTAAACAATAACAAACTTTCTAAAACCGGAAGAAATATAGTAGAAAACTTCCGATGTATCCCTCCGCTTATGTTATGTTTACTAGGCTTTGTGTTAACAGGCTTCATATTCTAGGAAGTTTTATTATAGTGATTTGTATTCAAATTTACCCATAATTTTACCATTCCTGAAAGTTTTTTGTAATCTTAAAATTCTGAATGGTCATGAGCCGTAAATAAATTTGAAAAAAATAATATCACAACATAAATAAAGCGTGAGGTTTGCTGTGTTTTGAGTTTTATCCCATATTTGGCCATATTTATTAAAATATCACCCTTTGATATTTTTTGAGTGGCATCATAGCCAGCTTGTGGAGTTTTCTGAATCCGTTTGTTGCTAGTGTCGTTGAAAGTTAAATTAGATGAACGCTTTATATTGCAAACACTACAAGTATAATAAAATTAGATAGCGCTCTTTTTTCAATTTAAGCGTAAAAGTAAATCTGAAGTTATAACCCGGAAGCTTTACGAAGAATTTTAATCCCTAACGCCAGCTGGGCTTAACTTTCACACATACTCCTCCACATATAGAATTATACGAATGTTTATAGTAAGACATAAATATTTGTATTTTACTTATATATCGGGTTGAGTAAAAAGTTTTCCGCCAAAAAAAAAAAATCCTGAAAAATGACAAACACATACAAAATCAGCAAAGCTAATGAGAATAGTTATCTCCATTCAAATCAACAATAGTCTGCCAACGTTTTGGCAACTTTTCATTCCCTTCTGCGAAGAACTGGGGGGTGCGCGAGTAGAGAAAGCAATCGACCTCATTTATGACCTCGTCATTTGAACGGAAGATTGTGCCATCAAGATGCAGCTGCAGATTTGAAAACAGATAGTAATCCGAAGGCGCCATGTCTGTGCTGTATGGTGGATGTTGCATCAAATCCCACTCTAACGTGTGGAGCGTCATGCCGGTCATTGCACTAACATGTGGCCAAGCGTTATCTTGATGAAAGAGAATCACCTTCCTTCTGAGCTCGTTTTCTCGTTTTTCGCGAATCGCATCGCTAACTTTGATTAGCATATTGCTGTATATTGTACTGTTGATAGCCTACCCGCTTTTAAGGTACTCCTTGTAGATAATTCCACGACAATCCCACCAGATACGGAGAAGGACCTTCTTGTTAGTTAGCGTTCGTCTTGCAACCGAACTTGCTGATTCCCCGGATGCTGACCACCCTCCTCTACGGCTAGTATTGTTGTAGTATACCCATTTTTCATCACAGGTCACAATTCTGTCCAGAACGTCCTCTTTTCTTTGATCTCTGAGCAGAACCAAACAGGCCGCTTTTCTCTTGCTCTTGTCTTCAGCAGTCAATTCGCGAGTCACTCAACGGTTAAACTTAACTGTTAGATTTATGCGTTTGAGAGTATTTGCTATTGTTTTTTGGCAAATGTCAAGCTCTAACGCAATAGTTCGTGTTGAAAAATTTCTGTCTTGAACAATAATTTGCTTTAACTGGTCACAATCAACCTCAATAGGGCGGCCAGAACGTGGTTCATCTTCAATGTTGAAATTCCCAGTATTAAACTTTCGAAACCAAACTTTTACTGTATCCTCATAAGAAACAGTATTGAAACCTAAACTTTCACACATTTTCTTGTGGCATTCAGTTACACTTAGTTTATTTCGGAACTCATAGTACATAATGGGTCTGATCTGTTAACGTGATAGCTCCATTTTAAGAAATTTTTTGGTGCACAAGATGATAAAGTTTTGACAAACAAATTACACAGTTGTGTAGTTCCAACTTTCTGCTTTAAAATACAAAAGCCCGTTTCAAAAAAAGTTAACCACCACGGCAATGGCTGCTGCTAGCACGGAGGTATTTCCCTTTGGCGGAAAACTTTTTACTCAACCTGATATTTTAACACACTTAATTGAAATATATAAGCTAAAGAAATGTTTTATGTGAAATTTAGTTATTTCTAGCTTTTAGATCTTATGTAAAATGTAGTTATTTCTAGATTAATAAATTAAAAAATAACAAACTTGCATTTCATGCTATTTTTTTAAATTTTATAACTGTCACAGCTCACCTAATTTTTTTTTAGTTCGCGGCTACGAGTGTTCAATTCCTCAACCTTGTAATTTAGAATCTAATCCAGAAGACAAGAAAACTTCTGAATAAAAATTTGGGAGAAGTTTGCCTATGTGGAGAACTTTTTGATAAACTGACCCACATATGTGTTACATGGAGAGGAAAAGAAAAACGCAAATCTTCACGGTTATCCAGATAGTAAGGGGACTCTAGCCCATGATCCGTCTATCTCTAATAATATTTTACGTCACCACTGTGGTCGGTGCAAGCTAGGTGCGGAGTTCGTATCGACCAGCTTTCGCTAGGATTCGAACACGGGCCACCTCATTCGGAGGAAAACGCTTTATCCCTTGAGCCATCACATCTGTTTCTCAAGGAAAGTGAGGGGGATAAATTCTAGAACTTTTTAAAATAGGCATGAAAATTACATTGATTGCAGCTACTATGAATTTGGAGTACTGTCCAGCTATTCCCATAAACTCCACCAGACACCAAACTCACGTACTTGCGGTTACTGTGGTTACGAAAATAAGTTACATCTACTAGGGTTGTAAGGTTAAACTTTTTGGATTGGAATTAGAAAAGTTATTTGGTCATTTTTCCCCCCATTAGAAATAGCTATATTCTTGTTCTCATTTTCATGGCAACAAACATCCGACCTACAGTCGGAAGGAGTTCTCGTGATAGCTGATTAGTACTTTTGAAAAACGGTGGTTCGCCTGTGCAATGCTTTAGCAATAACCAATCTCAAAAGCCCAGAGTGCGTCCTGACGGGTTAAAGCCTAAATAATGACGACTGAAGGAGATCCGACTCAGACGAAAAAATGTATCTAATTTCGTAGCTTTAAATACCGACTACTTTCGTTATTAGTATGCATATCTATAGTGACCTATTTAAACCATTACGATTGTATTTTAGGGCGTAAAATTCCATTCAATAGATCAAAGGATACTCAAGATGTTTCAGTTTTTTTATTATTGCTTTATTTCCTCGATTACATGAGTATACATCCCAGTGAAAAAGTAGGTTTATAAAACCTGTGTTAGGTACAAATTCAGAAACTTGAAATTTAAATTTATCTTTCCCATATTCGAGAGTTAAAATAATAATTAAATATGGGAAAATTTTAAAGACTCTTTATATAGTTATAACTTAAACTGATATAGTCTATAGCAGTGGTCGAGAAACTGCTTTAAAGCCTCACTCTCCCAAATACAAGCCGCTCTCGATTCGCAAAAATATCGCTCATATTTCGTAAGGTACAGTATACCGACAACTCCATAGACAATAAAAAAAAATTCTTTTAAATTAATTTTATGCTATACATCAAATCATATTACATCATTAATTGCATTATATCCCATTTCTCTTATGTTTCATTTTGAATTTTACGTGTTTTTTCTTTCTTTAAAATATTTCATTACATTGTTTTTCACATTTTTTAGAAGATTGATGTTGAATTGTTGGGAACAATGCTAGCAAAATTATTTTTACAAATAAGGCAATTACACATCATATCATTTATATTTCACCAAAACTCCAATATATGATGATACAATCGTTTACGGTTTGATTGCGATTTAAAGTTTAATTCAATTAAAGATTTCCTTAACATTAATTATAAATTTTGATTGACGTAAAAGGATAAAAAAATTGACAGATAATATTAAACATAATACAAATAGTTAATTTTGTGACAATGGCATTTCTTTACACATTTATCATCTAAACTTCCGCTCGTTTTTAAAATTTTCACTTTATTATAAAAGACATCTTTAGATTTTACTCAGAGCATCTCAGTATTCTCATCAGCAAGATTGTTGAATTCCTCTCATTCTCAATTAATAACATTTCATAAAATGAATACGTTTAATTTGAGTATTTCATCTTTCCTTAACTTTTTTCTCGTGCTAGCAGTATTCCAGGAAAACTGTAAGTAAAAAAAAAATTTGTTTTGATATGTTATGTTTTAAGGGGTATTGTAATATTCAGGTAGGTAGCAGTCACAAAGATTGCTTCTCCACGTTATGTAGTACATATTCCACTACACTCCAAATTGGAGCATAGGGCTTATATCATGGCTTTCCATTTCAATTTATTTGTGGCCAGATATTTTGCTTCCTTCAATGTCTTTCCTATTGTTTTCAATTCATTTACAATCGTCCGGTGCCAAGTGTGTTTGGGTCTTCCTCTTTTTCTTTTGCCTTGAGGGTTCCAAACAAAAACTTATTTTGCAATAAATTTTTCAGGTTTACGTAGAACATGACCAATACATTTCCATTTACGTCTTTTAATTTCAAGATGGATTGCTTTTGCTGTCCTAAGGATTTCTGTTTTACAAATGTCATGGAACCATTTGATGCGCAAGATTCGCAACAGTTGTTAATAAATGCTTCAAGTTTTTTCACGTTATTTTTATTGCTGTCTCAGGTGCAAATGGTAGGAAAGATTTAACATTAGTATTGAAAATCCTAATTTTTGTTCAATTTTTTCTCCTGAATCTATTGAGAATAGCGTAACTGCTTCTGGCTTTGTTTAATCTATTTAGAATATCTTCATCTGTTCCTCCTTCGTTATTTATGTATCCAAGATACGAAAAACTGCTTACCTCCTCTAGTTTATTATTTTCTAAGAATATGTCATTTAATTATTAAGAATTAATTTTCAAAATGTTGGGGTTTTTTTCTGCTAATTAACGCTTTTTTTCTTCTTTTTTTACCTCTACGTTAAAAACCGTTTTAAAAACAAAAAGGATAAATGAAATTAATGTGATTTTTTTTCATTAGATATTAGCGTATGGTTTTTAATTTTAAAATGATTCCACGGTAATAGCCATACTTAGATTTTTTTTTAAATCTTAATTTTGAACTTCAAACTTTTGACCACTATTCTACAAAAATCTGCTCTTGTTTCACCGATTACATAATATTAGTTCTTAAATTTAATTTTGATTTTATCGCTTTGACCCAGATGGGTCACCAGTGGCTCTTTCATAAAAAATTTTCTAATAAAATTGCAATTTCAAATTACAAGCCAAAATATATTATGATATTTTTTAATTATTAAAAACAATCGAATAGTTACTGAAAAAAATTTGTTAGATTTTAGAATTATTTTATTAGACAATTATACTACTTTACTAAGAAATGAAATCCAAAAAATTTTCATTTCATTTATATTCAAAAATTTATCAATGATTGATGTTAAAAATTAAAGAAATTTCAATTATGAATAACTGTTTCTGAAATCTAAATAACTGCAAACAAGTTCAAATTCGAAAAATTATTGTTTGAAAGTGAGTCACCTTTGCGAGATATTACCATTAACATAGAAAAAGATACCAGTATTTCATGCTGTATTTCATAACCATGAATTATTAAAATGCTAAATATAATATTTTTCACTTTTTTTACTTAAATAATGCAAAATAATGAAAAAGTATAAAGAATATGTTTAATAAAAATTGTGGGTCAATGGTTAAGGTTAATTTATTGCCTTAAAGCAAATATTTTTGGTTGTAAGGTTTAAAAGTTTTTGTGGCTTACTCAAATAAACCAATCATTTATCACAAGAAAAGCGAAAAACATTTCCAATGTAGTTACTAGTCAATATAGCCTACTTTAGATGACCATTTTCTATCAGTATTTCTAGAATTTAACCCTTTGTCGCAGATGAGACACAGATGTCTCTTTAATATAATTTCTTCAGACACTAAGATTGCAAGTAAAAATGCGCATTCTGGTATTTTTTAATTATAAGAAACAGTTCAAGAAATTCTAAAAAATCTAATACAGGGAAATATAATTCAATAGATTAACAGAAATTGTAATAAACTTTTACTTTATGTAATTTTGTACTGAAATATAAAGACCGAAAAAGTTGCTGAATTTTTTTTTCTGTCTTATTCAAAAATTTATCAATAATTGATTTAGCAAATTAAAAAATTTCAGCGATGAATTACTATTTCTCTTAGTTTTAAATGACTGCAAAGAAGTTCTCAGTTGTAATTATTATCTGGAAGCAGACCGTCTGTCTAGATTTTCCAAGCGCGTATTGTTGAAATTTCTAAGAGTCTCACTAATTCTTATATTTATTTTAGTTAGTTGCCATGCAGTAAGTTCCGATATAGTTTCAAATAGCGATGGCGATACAGTGGACGGAAGTAGTTTGACGTAAGTGACAACTTTTAAAATAATTTTTTATTTCCATTAAGCAAATTTCTCTTATCTATGTCATAATCAAATGTACACTGTATAGGGACTCATATAATATTTAATAAAAAAAAAATTTAAAAAAATGAAATTATTTTTTTAAAAATTTGTTAAGCGTAAGAAAAAAATTTTAGTCAACTGTAGCAAAAAAAAAAAATGCTTTAATTAATTCTTTCACAAGTTTTTGACATTTTATATAGTAGTTCAAGAAATTATAATTATTATAGATTCACGAATGTCACAATTTAAAAATTTCGTGGTAAAAAAAAAATTAGAAAAAGTGGGTTTCTCCAATAAAAATAGAGAAAATTATCCTGAGAAAAAAATAAGATAGTTTATTCTAAACGAAAAACTCTCAAATTTGCGATAGAATATAACCTCAAATTCTAAGACATTTTGTTTGAACGCGATGCGCTTTTAAGTGCAAACAAAAAAAAAATCACAAAGAAATTGCACCTGAAATACGCCTGAAAAATTCAGAATTAAAAATCTTACTCAGAAATTGAAAATTAGAAAGGTATACAAATGTACTCATTTAGTTTCATGTAAAATGCCGTATTTTTAGTACCTACCTGAGATGAGACAGGCCCGAGGCCAACGCGGGAAAAAATGTTTCGAGTTCGGATAAGCTCGGTAGTAGCAGTAGTAGTTCAGTTACGTCGCACTAGAGCTGCACAATGGGCTATTAGCGACCGCCTGGGAAACATCCTTGAGGATGTTCCGAAGACATGCCATCTCAATTTTTAACCTCTGCAGAGGGGATGGCACCTCCGCTTTAGTAGCCCGACGACCTGCACGCAAAGTCGAGCACTTTATGGTAGAACAGTTTAACGAGGATCAGTACCGCACACCCTCGGTCTCTACGCAGACTAATCCAAGTGGTCACCTACCCGCACACTGACCGCAGCCAGTGATGCCAGATTTCGGTGACCTGCTGGGAACCGTGTTTTAACGATCAGTCCACTGCGGGACTGGATAAGCTCGGATTCATTATAAAATGTTCATAAACTTTTTCACAACTTCTAAACAAACGTTTGATTTCTTTATAAAGTATTAAAAATTTAAAATTTATAAGGTATAAAAGTTTCAGCGATCTGGCTTTTTTTGTTCAGTACTTTTTCTTTGTGAGGCTAGCTCTGATTGTCAAATGACTTTTACTTAGATTAATAGTTTGACTTTTCATTTTAATCTTCTTTTGTGGGCGAACACGTGGGCCCTAAATAATTCCATGTATCTCTTGTTAGGGTGGGCATGGACCTCCAAACGCGAGCCCAAGTATATCTCTAGTGCTCACGGTACACTGTTAAAATGTCCGCACTAAAATTGTGGTAAAATAACTGGCAACAGTCTGCCCATCCAATAAACCGTAAAGTTTACGGTAAAGGGCAAATTTTAACCTTTACGGTCTTAAAACAGTTTACAACTAGTATGGTTATAAATCCATAAATATGCTTTTAAATCTTTAAGCATGCTTTTTAACCATTTAAGGCCAGCATGGTTTCAAAACCTTTACGTTTTTAAAACAGTTTACAACTAGTATGGTTATAAATCCTTAAATATGCTTTTAAATCCTTAAATATGCTTTTTAACCATTTACAGCCAGCATGGTTTCAAAACCCCAAAATTCAACTGAACATAAGAGCCAAGCTTTTTGTTTTGTAACAGGCGTTGGAGAGAGAAGGAGGCTGGAAACACTTCATGTGTTATTAGTAATGGGGAAAATATTGCGGTGTCAATGCCGGGACTCAAACCCCAGTTCTGTCAGTCATGAGACTGACGGATTAACCCTCTCAGCTATAATATGTAGGCAGCGGCAACGAACTAAATGGCTTCATTAGGTGGGCTTAGTTAGTACGATTAAATTCTGATTGTTCAACAGTATTAGGTGAAAGCAGTCAATAAACTGTTTTTCCAACAGTTTGATTACTGTTTTAGTTACGGTTATTTGACTGTTAGTTTAATATCAAAAAATGGCAATTAAATAAATTGTTATTTAGTCATTTTTCCGAAAAATTTCTAACAGCGTATACCTGCAATCTGGTAGACAAAACACGCATACATAAATCCTTTATAATATTGTATAGATCCATATTTTACTGAACGAAAGTAAACAAGAGACGTGTTATGAAATACTTTTTTATTTTCCACAGTGGATTACAAACAGGAAGCAAAGTGACGCTTAATCCAAATATTCTGCACAAGAAAACGTTAAAGGTAAATATATTTACCTCTTTTTACCATATACAAGGATTGAACAAAATTAATACTGTTTTTATTTCAGCAGCAAATATTTCGGAATATTTTATGTAGGAATACTATTTTCATAATAATTTTAAAGATCATGCTTGAACCTTTAATAAATGAAGTCCTTTTTACCCATATATATATATATA
>NC_092211.1:44442321-44456672 GCF_043381705.1 Parasteatoda tepidariorum | reverse complement strand
GGATTTGCCCGAAATGGATTTTATATATATATATAATTAGTAAAGCATTTAGTAATCGATTGCTTAACTGTCTTTTTATTTCAGATGGCAGAAGATATGATGGGATTTCTCGCAAAATTAAGAAATTCATTGAATTTGAACAATTTCGAGCAAATGCGTCCAGAACTACGAGATGAATTAAGAGAAGAAGTCGAACCAAAAGCGATAATTACAGATTTAGTTAACGTCATGCGAACACGGCTTAATAAAGTGAGCGATGAAAACTCGCCAATTCAAGTGAGTGAATAAAATTCTTACCCAAAAAAATTTTACCCCATTTTTTAGATAGTTTTGTTTTTAAGTTAAATATGATGTAGGAAAAATAAGGATTGAACCGAAAGGATAAATTTAATACCAAACTGTTTGTTTGGTATTTAGAACCTGTTTAATACCAAACCTGTTTCCATAAGGGAATATAAAAATTCCCCAAAACAACAAGAAGAAATTGGCAATCAGATTCAAGAATAATTTAAAGGTAACATAATTATAGAAGTTTCATCGTTTTTTTTTTGTTGCCAATATCGTATTATTTAAGTATAGTCTGTCTATGTGAAGAGCTCCCCTTGTCATTCATCTGGAGCAGCGGCGGTGATTCTGGTTACGAGTTTTAAAGATTTCAAGTCAGGATTTTTACGTCACTATAAGACAGGTTTTGGCTCTGGTTTGCGAAAGAAAAAGAATCAGAGTAGAGAGAAGATCCTTGCCTTTAAATGCCCTATTTCCTGCTTCCAAAGTAGCAGACAGCCTTAAACTTTGTGGCGAGGGGAGTTCTGTTTGTAGACAAACTATGGTTAAAACGCTCTTTGGGAATGAAAAATTATCCAATATTTTTTTAAAGAATTATATGTAGAATGCTCAAGAAATATTAAATTAAATCAGCAGATAATAATTTACATGGTATTACTGTATATTCTTGCAGTTTCATAGAAGATCAGAATCATCTAAAACGAAATTCGAAATTCGAAGTTCGAAATGAAGAATAAAACAAAGAAAAATTGTAGACATATAGAAAAAAAAAGGGGGGGGAATAATAAGTAAAGAAAAAAAAACAGTTTATATATTTAAAAAAAAAATGGAAAAAAAAGAATGAAATTTTATTTAAAAAACCGGAAAAAAAGATATAATCTTTTATTCAGCCCACACGATTATATCCGCAAAACAGAGTGCTTTCTGATATTGTATCAATAAAGCCAAAGCAAAATATATTAATACAATAGTGTGAGGAGCACTCAAAAAAAATTTTATGAAAATATCAATAAATAAAATAGATCACACAAAGTAAAAATAAGTAAAAATAACATGTAAAAACAGAAAATAAAATGAAATAAAAAGAGAAAACATTAAAAAGGGGCTATAAAGCGAGTAGCAAAATCAGATCAACTTACATGGACGAAAAATTTTTCAAGAATGATTTAAAAATGTTTTCGCAGAACGATTGCCAGATTACAAAATTTGAAAACAAAAGATGAAAACAAAAGCGCAAATTGAGTGGAACAAGAGGGTTTTAAAGTGTATTTGATTTTANTCTCTTAAGTGACACATGCTACATTCGTACGAAAAGGTTTTTTTTACAAAAATTCTTTCACTATTAGTTAACACAAAGACAGGTACGAAGCCATGTAGAACATAAACAAACTAATTATGCATTGAAGTTACCAGGCATATAAAGCAAAAAAATATATCACGGGTTACAATAAAATACATAAATAATAATTCGAAGTTAAGTAAAAGAAGCAGGCGAGAAAGAATCTGATTTCAACAAATTTGATGCGCCATATGGCACTGTATTTAATAAAATTCACGCTGATTGACATTCTAACTGATGCGGAGAAACTTAGTTCAACTTTAACATGCTTATAAACATATTTTGCCTATAAACGATCAGCATGAGCTGACGTCATAGGTAATATTTGTGGGTATCCGTGATATTCCTTTTTTTGAAGTGCAAGTAGCTAATATATTTGTCACTATATTGAATAACTTTAATTTCCATCCGAATATTTTCGGTTGGATTTGCTTAATATTCTCTCTACTTGTAGTTTGATTAACTTACAAACTAATTTCCTTCCAAAGTATTGTTGAGTGCATGTATTTTAAATTAATAGTTCATATTGTGTCCCAGCCATGGAATGTGATTGGCCTTAATAACATGAACTATGCCTGAAGACCAAAACCCCACAAAAAGTAAATTGTTTAAACCAGAAGGTACAAGAAAAAGGGATCGTCCACCGACTGGTGGCTGCACGCAGTTGAGAGGGACCTAAAGATAATAGGAATAACTAACTATAAATAAAATAATCTGTACACCTCTAAAACAACCTCCCTAAACTAGTTGCTCTAAAGTAGATTTCCATGAATCTCACAACATCCTCAATTGTGAATACAACAACTTTAAACACCTTGATTATACACCTTGAGAGGTTGCACTTTTAAGGTTGTTTTTGAAATCAACTTCGAATAAACCTCAAAAAATACCTTAAATTTTTGTAAGGGAAACTCTATCGTTGTTTGTATTTTCCACTATATAAATCACTCTATGTTAATGTAAAACTCAGATATATTTCTAAATAGTGTTTAAAAATAAAATAAAGCGTTTAATAGAAACAAATACACATAACTGAAGTCTAAGATAAGAAGAAGATGATTTTTACTCCTTGAAAAGTGATAACAACTGTTCTAACAACTGAGTGTAAGAAAACGTCTTAAATATTGATAAAAATCAATTATTAAGTTATATTAATGAACAAACTATATATACAAGGTGCGTTCTGAAAGTAATGCGCATTTTCTGGGAAAAATAGATTTATTGATCATATGGGTACAAATGGTTAAAATTCTTCAATATAGTTCCATTGTGCATCAATACACTTGCGGAGACGATTCTGCCACGTCTGGAAGGCACCCTGGAACTCCTCGACAGGAATGCCTCTCAGGAACCTTGTAACATGAGCATGGATGTTCCCCACCGAATCCCAGTGCTTTCCTTTTAGCTCTCTTTTCAGTCGGGGGAACAAACAAAAAAAGTCACACGGCTCTAAGTCAGGGCTATAGGGAGGCTGGAGCACCAACTCATCAATTCCAGCAACTTTTCACTGCGCAAAACTCGAACTTCTTTTTGCTCCTCCGTCAACACCATCGGCACAAGCTTCGCACAGACCTTTCGCATTTGCAAATCCTCCGTCACAATCCCATGTACCACACATTTTGACAAGTTTAGGGTGTCAGCGATTACCTGAATGCTTAACCGACTGTCTGACTTCAAAACTTCACGCACATGCTGGACGTTTTCATCGGGTCGGGCTGTTGTTGGGCGCCCAGAACAAGGCTCGGTGGTGACCTTCTGCCGACCCTCCTTGGAGGCCCAGTGCCACCTTCCACATTGAGATCTCGAAATGCATTCCTCCTTAAAGTCGTCTTGAAGCATGTGATGAGTTTCCGTCGAATTCTTCCCAAGTCGCACACAAAACTTTATCGCGTGCCGCTGTTCCAGCGAACGAACACTCCATCACGCCGTAACTCGATCGGAAAAAAAGCGAAGACAAGTCCTACCGCCTCCTTCTGCTCGGAGCGACCTGAGACCAGGATTGTTTGGAAGGCCAAATCCCCCACCACATTTTCTGACCAATCTGAGTGCACTGCGATCAACAGACGCGTCACAATAAAATCATGCGCATTACTTTCAGAACGCACCCTGTATATATATAATNTATATATATATATATATATATATATATAAATTAAACTAATTAACTGTCTAATTCTTCTAGCTTGCAGATAATGTAATGGGCTTTCTCGGAGTTTTGAGAAATAATATTTTGGGAAATAGTCAAGAGCAAAAACGTCAAGAATCACGAAGGGAACCGAGAACTGAAAGAGATGGAAATTCGCAAATGCAAGTGAGTAAACTCTCTACTTTCAGCAATGTTACAACATCTTTTCTGAAAACAAATATTAACTAGAGTAAATAAGAATTTTTGATCTCTGACATAATTTGGAGCGTAACTACAACTATTCAATTCCCCTTCACTAGTATACGAGTATAAGACATGTTAACTCGATTCTATCTTGAAGTACCATTTGATAGATGACGGTCGACATTGTCGGTAGCCGCCACTTCACAAATTAAAGGAATATCATGTTCATAATCGGCAGGACTAACTTTAATTTTTTATAAAGATGAGAACAAAAAAATATAAATTATGTATTAACATACGGAAAAAAGCAAAAAAAAAAAAAATAAACCAAATTGCTAAATCGGTTGCAGAGCCATTACGTCTTATTGAATTTCTGATAGATGAGCTAGACAATATGATTTATTTTTCAAAACTGGTTATTGTACCAGGTTATTGGCACATCCCAGTTTACCTTAATGATTCAGGAAAAATTGCATTTGCAACAAATAGCAGATAATTTGATGAAGTAACATTACCGATTTACGGGACGGGAAGATGCTCGTTTTCTTTTTTCAAATAAAATTAAATTTGCAGCTAAGTGTTGTGATTTTTTTCTAAAGAAAGTTTTTAATCGATTTTTTTGTACTGTTTAAACCTACAAATTAAGAACATTATAAATAGCAAGGAGTCACATAAATGTTGCGAAACTATGTAGGGGACATCAGGTTGCAGCGAATACTCAGGATAAAAATTACGTAGAAACTCATGCCTGACGCCACTAGGGACGCTTTCCAATTAGTAACTGTTTCTTCGTGCGCATCTAAACACGTCATAATAGAGAAACTCCCCTAGACGAGTGCGATGTTATTTCCAGGCATGGGTCCCGATGCAATTTTAATTGAGATAATATGTCTTGAAGTTTGTCGAAACATTTACGCAACCCTCCGTTATATATACATTGTTTTCAAAGTTGTACATTTCGACAAAAAATAGACTTCAAAAAATCAGTTGCTTTAGGTGCTTAACGTAAATGTTACGACAAACTTCTAGGGAAGTTAAGGCATATCATCAGGATTTAAACTGCATAGAAACCCATGCCTAAAAATGCTGTCATACGTGTCTAGGGGAGCTGTTCAGAAACAGTTTATAATAGGAAAGCCACCTAAAAGGCGTATGACGATATTTTCAGGCATGTGTTTATATGCAACATAAATGGTGCTCGAACTCCCCGAGAAGTGTACTATGTGACCACCTTTAATAAATAACATTTTTTAAACTTGTACATTTCCACACAAAAAATATCCCCAGCGTAATCTATTACTTAGCCTTCTTATTCTTTTTTTTTCCAGCTTATTGATGATATGATGCGAATGCTCTTAGATTTCAAAAATACATTGATTGCAAATGATCGCGACCAAAGACGACAAGTAGATGGAAAAGAAGAAGCACCACCAGCAAATTTAATTGGTCAGGATATGCGTGCTCTAAAATTATTAGTGAACAACTTTAATGCACGACTTAATAGAATTGGAGAAATCAACAGAAACCGTAGTAACAATGGAAGATATTATTTATCATTGCCATAACTACGAATTCCAGAACATGACTTAACTAATCTGTTTAATTAAGAACATTTTTGTCAATACTATTCTGTTAAATTCATTTGAAACAATAAAGTATTTTCCAAATCTAAGTTTGTCTTATTCTATGGAACGACAAAATCTACTTTTTTTTTCTTTTAAATTTCATAAACTGAACACTTAAAAAACTCTTTAAGGTATCCAACTGGGTTCGGTACAATTTTTTTCCTTTTTAGAAAATAGCCTTATTTTTATTTTTGGTAAGCAGGGATTCTAACATTATATCTTTAAAGTGGACCAACTAAGGGCAAATTTGAGAATAGAAACTACAAATTTATGTCACGCCAACAGCTCTACGGCAAATTTCAAAGCGTAAACATCAAAATACTTTTCATCTCGAAATTAATAATCGGATTAACTATATTTTGAACGAAAACCTTTAAAAAAGTTGAAATATGCAATAAAATAGAACTAAATATATTGTTCAGAATTAATTTTTTTAATAGAAATGCAAATCATTCTTACTTAATGCATAATAAAAACAATAAATTCACACTTACACTTCAGCGTTTAGTTCAAACATAGCTAATGTTACACAAAATATATATAGGTTTCAGAAAATTCTATATTTACGCTTTTATAATGTGTGTTAGCGTAAAGAGAGTTTCTAAAAACCAATGTTTTTCTGAAAATACATTTAAAATAGGTAATTGTTTTTCTGTTTCATTTGTGAGCAATCGAAAAAACCACAAAAACTAATTGATTTTTATCCCAGAGAAAACCTTAATATTAACCAGAATTTTTTTTTTTTTTTTTTTTGATTTTTTTTTTAGATAATTTGCATGATCTCAAAAACATAATCCGGATTAAAAATGTAATAGAGCTAAATATATTGTTCAGTATTGGTTTTTTAAGAGAAATTCTTAACATTCTTACTAAATGCATGATAAAAATAATAAATTCACATTTAGACTTCAGCTTTTAGTTAAAACATAGCTAACGTTATACAAAACCTAAATATGAAGTTCCAGAAAATTCTATATTAACGCTTTTATAAGGTGTGTTAGTGTAAATAGATTTTCTAAAAACCAATGTTTTTAAGTACATTTAAAATAGGTTGTTGTTGTTGTTGTTGTTGTTGTTAATTTACGTCGCACTAGAGCTGCACAATGGGCTATTGGCGACGGTCTGGGAAACATCCCGGAGGATGATCCGAAGACTTGCCATCACAATTTTGATCCTTTGCGGAGGGGATGGCATCCCCGCTTCGGTAGCTCGACGACTTGCGCGCGAAGTCGAGCACTTTACGGTAGCACAGTTTAACGAGGACCAATACCGCACACCCTCGGTCCCTACGCAGACTGATCCAAGTGGTCACCCACCCGCACACTGACCGCAGCCAGTGATGCTTGACTTCGGTGATTTGCTGGGAACCGTGTCTTAACGATCAGACCACTGCGGGACATTTAAAATAGGTAATTGCTATTCTGTTTCATTTGTGAGCAGGAGAAAAAACTACTACAACTTCGATTTCACAGATAGGAGAACAAAAATTTAAAAAGATTTAAAAAAAGCGAAATTGCTGTCAAAATGTTTGATTTTTACCCAGTCGGATACCTTAACCTCTTAACTTGCGAGCTCGATTTAATTCGAGCATGCTAAACAGGCCAAACTGTGCATAAGTTCCTTGTGTTTAAACTTTTCACATCAGTTTCTAGAAGAAAATTACCAACATACCATTTCATTTTATTTTTATTAAGATAACTTGCGTAAAATTGACGATTGTCCAAGAATAACAAATATTGTGTATGTGTACATGAAAGTTTGAAACAAAAAGCAAAAGGGAAAAAGTTTCTATTTAAGTACATACTCGTTTTCCTCTGGAACTTATTTTTGATAATCTTCTTTCATGCTTAATCTCAGGTCTATCTCGATCTATCATCCAATAGATGTCGGCGAGCATGTTCTTGGCCTATCTTACCTTGATATTTACGCTCCATATCTCTGATATCTCGATGGAACCTTTCTCTTTTTTCATCGCTGACTGCTCCCACATTTTCTTGGGAAAAGTCCATATGTGAATGAAGGAAATGCATTTTCACACTCGTTAGGCAACCAAAAGTTTTAAATTTTTCCAGCAGTTTCATTACAATTTCTTTATAATAATGATCCTTGTAGCTAACTAGAAATTTACTGACGTCATCTTCGAAAGCAACTCGAGCTTCCTTTTCCGTTGATGTCATATTAGTCCCAAAACCTTTATCCTTCATGAGTTTGTGAATATCTGGACCAACAAATATTCCCTCCTTTAACTTGGCTTGGAATAAACTGAAAACTTTTTGCACAGGCATTTGAAACAATCGCCTTATTTTGGAACAGCCTTGACAAACTGCTTCATTACACCTAATTTTATCTGTAGCGAATGTAATAATTCTTTTTTTTTATCAATTAAGCTGCTTCGAGTAACGTTCTTGGTGCCTGGGTCAAGATTTTGTCTCTTCGGCCATTCATTGTTCCTCCATGGGTCAACAATATTGAGTCTTGTCTCGGCTGTCCCACTCACAAATGAAACTCCAACTGGTACAGGTGCACACTTGCTCCCATGAGGAAGAAGGACGGCTTTGAGGCTTCTTTTAGATGAATCTATAAGCAGCCTCTACTCATCTTTATCGTAGATGACATTAAATTTGTTCATGAGTCCAGGAACACCAGAACAATAGACCGAATTTTCCTCTCCATCAAAGTACTTAATAAATTCCTTTTCTCGATTCCTGTACCAATAAAAAGATGTTACTTAAGCCAATAATTTCTTTTCTTTCTGTCTGGAGCCTAACAATTCAGTTGCCTCTTTCGAAAGGCCCAGATCTCTAATCAGATCATTAAGTTCAACCTGAGAGAAGGGCTGAGGTGAACCGACTACAGATGGCTTATATTCTATATCGGAGCCTTGAACTTCTGGATGTTCCGAGTCTGAAGACTCTGAAGAGATGACTGCTAATTCAGATGGAGGCAGAGGCACAGGCACATCAGCTCCATGAGCAACGGAGCGTATGGCCGATGAAATTTTGTCAGGACAAGATAATAGCCTTTGATTTTTCCGGTTATACCCACGAAGATGGCAGGAACAAAAATAACAATTATCAACGTGGTTTTGAGCTCCCTTCACGTCATAGGAATTCCAAATCGTAAAGAAGTCTTATTTCCATAGTGCCATAAGCGTAGATCCATAAGCGTAGTGCCATAAGTGTAGTGCCATAAGATTGCATCCCGCAGGGGACTGATCGTTAAGACACGGTTCCTAGCAGATCACCGAAGTCAAGCATCACTGGCTACGGTCAGTGTGCGGGTGGGTGACTACTTGGATCAGTCTGCGTAGGGACCGAGGGTGTGAGATATTGGTCCTCGTTAAACTGTGCTACCGTAAAATGCTCGACTTCACGCGCAGGTCGTTGGGCTACCGAAGTGGGGGTGCCTTCCCCTCCGCGGAGGATCAAAATTGTGATGGCATGTCTTCGGATCATCCTCCGGATGTTTCCCAGACCCAATAGCCCATTGTGCAGCTCTAGTGCGACGTAAATTAACAACAACAACAATGTAAGATTGCGTAGCAATTTTTGGGGGTTGGCGAGCGTTAGCGAGCAGGGGGAGTAGCCTACTAGTTTATTATTATTTATCAAATTTAAATATTAGTTATTAGTATTCAAATATTATTTATTAGTATTATAATTTTGTTACATTTGTTGTATTTATTTAGATAGGAGTACAAAGATCCTTGCAAAATGGATGATAGACATCTAAGCTCTGGGGTCGCGAGGGGCTCAAATGAGTAGAAAGAGTTCTGAGTTACTACTTCCTATTTAGTTTTGCGCCTGAGTGTAACAAACAGTCAAGACAGTTTGGAGTGAACTCCAAAAGCTCCATTTCAATGAACTGACCCATCGTTACATAATTTTGGCTTGGAAGGAAGATTCTTATTTCACATCAAACACAATGAGGACGAAAAATATCTAAAATGAAACAGAACCCGGCTGAAAATAAACTGCAGAAAATCTAGAGAAAAAATGCAGTTTGAAGTCTGTGGTGATTTTGCTAATTCCGCTACAGAATTTTTGAAGTCGAAACACTGCAAAATTACTGCAGTTTGTAAACAGCAGTGATCTTGTAGTAGTATCAACTTCAAAATTTTTACTGTTATATACAAAATGTCTGTATTTAGTGGTGTCATCTATCGTGAGCTATAGGAAATATTATAGTTTTTGTTGAAAAAAAAATTCCTTTAGAAAATAAAATTTATAGTAATTTTCTTTTATCATAATCTATTCTCAATTTAATTATCTGATTATGAAGTATAGTATTTGTGAATGCTTTTGTTATGAATATGTCGACACATGGTATCCTGGGATTCGAACTCGCTTCCTGTCTGGCGTGAGAATGAGTGATTAGCCCTCTCGACTATAAGCCTGTGGCAGGACGGCTGCAAAGAGCTATATAGTTTCATGCGCTGGGTCTTGTTGGCAAGGATTAATTTTTGTTTGTTAAATCAAATAAGGTGAAAACACAGTTAATAAATTTTCTCAGAGTTAACAGTTTGAATAGCATAATTTCACGGTTATGCAATTGTTTTGATTGTATACGGTAAAATAACAATTATATGAATTATTACTTAAATGTGTTAGGTTGGAGTCCCCTTGATATTAGGCCTACCATTGAAGGGTTAGTGGAACTTAGTTTTACTCTCTATGCTACGAGTTGCTTACACGATTTAGACTTAGCTGGTCAACTCACACTGCTCTAGCCTAACATTTAATGCAGTACTTGCAAAAAATATCCCTCTTAGTAAATAAAATAACGGGAAGATTTTCCTTTCGGTTGAGATAACCATAAGAAATTTTAGTTGTTTCACTCACTCTGTAACGCACTATTTATATGCTTTTGACTTAGCTAATCAATTCGTACTGCCTTTGGCTCACCTTGAAAGTAATGTCCACGAAAAATTTTTCATTGGTAGACGAATCATAGGTAATAGACTCCTTGTCATTGAGCTTACAAAGAAAGGATTTCGTTGTTTTCCACGCTATGTATCACAAATGCAGGAGTGCAATCCTCTGCTCATAATCCATGAGCTCTTTTGTTTTCTGGATTGGGTCCAAAATTGCAAAGCTATGGATTTGAATCGTTAGTTCAACGCGTTGATAAAATAAAAGAATTTTGAATTTCTTTTTGCAATGATTCTATAAATATTTAAGGTAGAGATTACGAAACACCCTGTACACAAAACCATAATTAAAAATATTCGTAATATTTCTTTTTTTTTCATATACAGTTAGGGATTATCCTATACTTTGGATGGTTATATTAAAGCGTCAAGGAACAAGGAAAATAAGTGTGGCATAGCACACATTTCCAAGCTATCCTTTAGTTTGAAGAACTTGAAAATGCATTTTCAATTATTTATTTATGCACATAATATCATTCTCATTACATTTCATTGTTCAATATAATGATACATATATTGTAATATTTATTAGAAGCATTTTATGCATTCTATTGTAAATAAAATACTCCAAAATATAAATATAAAGGATGTATTTATTTTTTTGCTTCTTGCCTCTTACTTATCTCTTATTACAAAATTGGAGTTAATTAGAATATAGAAATTGTTTTTAGAACAATCTCAAAAGTAGGATCCTCTCTTTAAAACTAACGGAGTAATTAGCTGTTTTTTTTAAAAATAAATAAATAAAACTAAAAGATGTTTTGGATACTTAAGATAGTGTGATGGAAAAAAAAATATTGATTCGATAGCAAGAAAAAAATTTTTATTTCTATAAACATACATGGATAGTTGACTGAATTTAAACAATAACAAGCTTCTTAAAACTCCAAGAAATAGAATAGAAAACTTCCAATGTATCCCTCCGCTTATTTTATGTTTACTAGGCTTTGTGTTGACAGGCTTCATATTCTAGGAAGTTTTATTATAGTGATTTGTATTTAAATTTACCCATAATTTTACCATTCCTGAAAATTTTATGTAATTTAAAAATTCTGAATGGTCATGAGCCGTAAATAAATTTGAAAAAAAATTAATATCACAACATAAATAAAGCGTGAGATTTGCCATGTTTTGAGTGTTATCCCATATTTGTAAAAATATCACACTTTGATATTTCTTGCGCAGCATCATAGCCAGCTTGTGGAGTTTTCTGAATTCGTCTGTTGCTAGTGTCGTTGAAAGTTAAATTAAAAGAACGCTTTATATTGCAAACACTACAAGTATAATAAAATTAGATGGAGCGCTTTTTTTTTTCAATTTAAGCATAAAAATAAATCAGAAGTAGTAACTTGGAAGCTTTACGATGAATTTTAATCCCTAACGCCAGCTGTGCTTAACTTTTACAGATACTCATTCATATATAGATTTATACAAATGCTTATAGTAAGATATAAATATTTGTATTTTACTTATATATTTTAACACACTTAATTGAAATGTACAGGGCTAAAGTAATTTAGATGTATAATTTAGTTACTTCTAGCTTGTAGATCATCTATAAAATTTAGTTAATTCTAGAATAATAAATTCAAAAGCAACAAACTTGCAGTTTATTTTATTTTTTTACTTTATAATTTTCTTTCAACATCCGACCCAATTTTTTTGAGTTTATGGCTACCAGTGCTCAAATCCGCAGCCTTGTAATTTTGAACCCTGTTCAGAAGATAAGGGAAATCCTGAATCGAGATTTTCGAGAAATTTGCCTTCGTGGAGGACTTTTTGATTAAACTAACCCACATAAGCGTTACATGAAGAGGAAAACCACGAAAATATCCTACGGTTAACCTGATTGCAAGGGGACTCTAACTCATTATCCGTCTATCACTCAGGATACTTTACGCCAGCACTGTGGTCGGTGAGAGCTAGGTGCGAAATTCGTATCGACCAGCTTTTGCTGGGATTCGAACCCGGGTCACCTCATCTGGAGGTGAATGCTCTATCCTTGAGAAATCATAGCTCAACTTGCATTTCATTGATATTTATAACAAGGACAACGCCAAGATGTAGCGGCGAGTCGCGATGGCTGAGGGGATACAGCGTTCGCCTTCCAATAAGGCGAACCGGGTTCGAATCCCAGTCGATACGAATTCCGCATCCGGCTTGCACCGACCACAGTGCTGACGTGAAATGTCCTCAGTGGTAGACGGACCATGGATTAGAGTCCCCTTGCAGTCAGGCTAACCGTGGGAGATTCTCGTGGTCTTCCTCTCCATGTAACGCAAATGCGGGTTAGCTCTATCAAAAAGTCCTCCACGAAGGCAAAATTTCACCCCATACTCGATCCAGGAGTTCCCTCTTCTTCTGAATTGGGTTCAAAATTACAAGGCTACGGAGTTGATCATTAGTAGTCGTAAACTCATAAAATTGCGTTGGCTGTTCAACGACGGTTATAGAAAAAAAAATGTACCGACGAAAATTGAAATGCTAGCGCGAGTTCCGGACTGAAAAGCCTAATAACGGCATGATTCTCTAGGAAAGTGAGGATGATAAATTCTAGAATTTTTTTATAATGGGCATGAAAGTTACATTGATGGCATCTATTATGAATATGGAGTACTGTCCAGCAATCGCGGAAATTCCACCCAACACCAAACTCGCGTACTTGCGGTTACTGTGTTTACGGAAATAAGTTAGATCTACTAGGGTTGAAAGATTAAACGCTTTGCATTCTCTTTGGAAAATTCATTTCATGATTTCCTCCCAATTAGAAATCGTTATATTCTTGTTTCCAATGCAGCAAACATCAGACTTCCAGTCTCGTGAGGGCCTAAGTAAATGGCGACTAAATGAGATCCGACTCAGATCAAAAAATGTATCTAATTTCGTAGCTTTAAATACCGACTACTTTCGCTATTAGTCTGCATATTTAAGGTGACCTTATTAAACCACTACGATTGTTTTTTAATGCGTGAAATTCCATCCAATATATCAAGGGATACTCAATATGTTTGAGTTTCTTTTATAATTATTTTATTTTCTCGATTACATGAGTATACATCTCAGTGAAAAAAGCATGTAAGGAAAAGTATGTATTATACAACCTATGTTAGGTACTAATTCAGAAACTTTAAGTTATTGTAGTGTTGCTACAACTCTCTTTCCTTTTTATGACTATCAGTGAGCCTATTTCTGCCCAAACTGTCTGACTGTTTTAGATAGCCTCTCTGTAAATAAATTAAGCAGTTTTGGTCTGCCAATTTTTGTGTAAGGGTTGAAAACCTGTGAAGAGGGGCAGGAGAGAGGTGAGGAAGAGAGGGGAGAGGACTGGACTAGCTGCTAGAAGAAGTGGAGAAAAGGATTTTTGGTAGAAAATTCTGAAGAATAAAGATACATCTACCCTGAAAGAATGGCTGCAACAGGACTGAACAATTAAGATAAATCCAGCGAATAATATCCTGCCACTTACAAATAGATCATCAGCTCCTCAACATTTTTAAGCACATGTGCAAGATAAGTGACTTTAGATTTTATTAACTCCAGCAGTGATTCCCTTTTCTTAAAGATTCTTCAAATCTGTTTGTCACATGTTGATATAATATAATTTGTATAGTATAATTTAATATAGTATATAGTAATATAGTATAATTTGTAATGATCTTATTTTATTATGCCACATGGTCAAATTTATTCTCATGAGTAAATCTTGATAATTGAGTTGATCATCATTAAAATTGCTTAAGTTAATTCTATCCCTTGTGATCATTATTTCTGGACAGATATTTTTTTTATACTTTATTTGTATGTGTTGGTGATGATTTGGGATAGGCCTTAGTTGTAAAAATG
>NC_092211.1:44389962-44441128 GCF_043381705.1 Parasteatoda tepidariorum | reverse complement strand
TATCCTGGTCACGGCACCAAAATACATGTGGTGACAATTTGGGTAAAGTATAGTGGGACAATTGTTACAATTTAGTACTAATGCATTTTTACAACTAAGGCCTATCCCAAATCATCACCAACACATACAAATAAAGTATAAAAAAATATCTGTCCAGAAATAATGATCACAAGGGATAGAATTAACTTAAGCAATTTTAATGATGATCAACTCAATTATCAAGATTTACTCATGAGAATAAATTTGACCATGTGGCATAATAAAATAAGATCATTACAAATTATACTATATTACTATATACTATATTAAATTATACTATACAAATTATATTATATCAACATGTGACAAACAGATTTGAAGAATCTTTAAGAAAAGGGAATCACTGCTGGAGTTAATAAAATCTAAAGTCACTTATCTTGCACATGTGCTTAAAAATGTTGAGGAGCTGATGATCTATTTGTAAGTGGCAGGATATTATTCGCTGGATTTATCTTAATTGTTCAGTCCTGTTGCAGCCATTCTTTCAGGGTAGATGTATCTTTATTCTTCAGAAT
Organism: Parasteatoda tepidariorum; assembly: GCF_043381705.1. Classification (NCBI taxonomy): domain Eukaryota; kingdom Metazoa; phylum Arthropoda; class Arachnida; order Araneae; family Theridiidae; genus Parasteatoda; species Parasteatoda tepidariorum. The sequence continues at coordinate 44,440,574 of NC_092211.1, read as the reverse complement.
TTTCTACCAAAAATCCTTTTCTCCACTTCTTCTAGCAGCTAGTCCAGTCCTCTCCCCTCTCTTCCTCACCTCTCTCCTGCCCCTCTTCACAGGTTTTCAACCCTTACACAAAAATTGGCAGACCAAAACTGCTTAATTTATTTACAGAGAGGCTATCTAAAACAGTCAGACAGTTTGGGCAGAAATAGGCTCACTGATAGTCATAAAAAGGAAAGAGAGCTGTAGCAACACTACATTATATTTTTCATATTCGAAAAATATCGCTCATGGCTCGCAAGGCACTGGCCACTGCTTTATAGACAATAAAAATTGTTTTTTTCACCTTTTAAATTATTTTTATGTAATACATAAAATCATATTACATGATTAATTACATTACATCCCATTTCCATTATGCTTCATTCTGAATTTTCCGTGTTTTTTTTTTTTCCTTTTTTATGTATATTTAAAATGTTTCATTACATTGTTTTTCACATTTTAGAAGATTGATGGTGAATTGTTTCGAACAATGCTATGAAAGCTGTTTTTACAAATAAGGCAATTTATTGTGTTTGCACATAACATCATTCATAATTTGCGAGAAATTTAATTTTTGATGATACAATCGTTTACGGTTTGATTGCGATTTAAAGTTTAATTCAATTAAAGATTTCCTTAACATTAATTATAAATTTTGATTGACGTAAAAGGATAAAAAAATTGACAGATAATATTAAACATAATACAAATAGTTAATTTTGTGACAATGGCATTTCTTTACACATTTATCATCTAAACTTCCGCTCGTTTTTAAAATTTTCACTTTATTATAAAAGACATCTTTAGATTTTACTCAGAGCATCTCAGTACTCTCATCAACAAGATTGTTGAATTCCTCTCATTCTCAATTAATAACATTTCATAAAATGAATACGTTTAACTTGAGAATTTCAGCTTTCCTAAATTTTTTTCTCGTGCTAGCAGTATTCCAGATAAACTGTAAGTAAAACAAAAATTGCTTTGTTTCGATATGTTATGTTTTTGTGGGGTGCTTTAATATTCTGGTAGGTAGCAATCACAAAGATTGCTTCTCTACGTTTCGTACATATTCCATTTCACTCCGAATTTGAGCATAGGGCTTCTATCATAGCTTTCCATCTCAATTTATTTGTGGCCAGATATTTTGTTTCTCTCCAAGTCTTTCCTATTGTTTTCAATTCATTTACAATCGTCCTGTACCAAGTATGCTTAGGTCTTCCTCTTTTTATTATGCCCGGAGGGTTTAGATCAAAAAAACTTGTTTTATTTTAAATTTTTCTGTCTTACGTAGAACATGACCATTTTCGTTTTTCAATTTCCAGATTAATCGGTTTCTGTTTTACTTTTCTAAGGATTTCTGCACTACAGAACCACTTGATAAGCAAAATTCTTCTTAGACAGTTGTTAATAATTACTTGTAGTTTTATTCATGTTATTTCTATTGCAGTGCTATGTCTCAGATGCACATAGTAGGACAGATTTAACATTCGTATAGAAAATTCAAATTTTTGTTGAATTTGTTACGGTTTTGTTTTTCTAGAATTTATTGAGAATAGCATAACTGCTTCGGGCTTTGTTTTATCGATTTAGAATATCGTAATCAGTTCCTCCTTTGTGGTTAAATATGCTTTCAAGATACGTAAAACTGCTTACCTCCACTAGTTTATTATTTTTTATGAATATATCATTTAATTAAAGATTAATTTTCAAAATTTTAGTTTTATTTTGGTTGATAATAAGCTCTATTCTCTTTGCCTGTAAGTAAAAAACTGTTTAAAAACAAAAAAGGATAAATGAACTTAATGTGACTTTTTTTATATCAGATATTAGCATATGGTATTTTATTTTAAAATGATTCCACGCTAATAACCGTATAAATCTGCTCTTATTTCATAAATTGCATAATTTTGGCTTTTATATTTAATTTTGATTTTAACTCTTTGGCGCAAATTGCAGACCGGTGGCTCCTTCATATCTTTTTTTCTGACAAAATTATGATTTCAAATTACAAGCCAAAATATATTTTGCTATTTCTTAATTATAAAAAACAATAAAATTTTTATTTAAAAAATATGCTTGATTTTGGAATTATTATCTGTTAGATTAAAGAATTATACTACTTTACTAAGATTTAAAATGCAAAAAAGTACTAATAGAAATTTTTTTATTTAATTTATATTCAAAATGTATTATTGATAGAAATTGAAAATTAAAGAAGTTTCAATGTAGAATAACTGTTTCTGAGATCTAAATAACCGCAAACAAGTGCTAATTTAAAAATTAATTTTTGAAAGTGAGCCACGATTAGAAGATTTCACCATTAACTTAGAAAAAGACACCAGTGTTTCATACTGTATTTCATAACCATAAATTAATAAAGTGCTAAATATAATATTTTTCATTTATTTTGACCTAAATAATACAAAATAAGGAAAAAGTATAAAAAATATGCTTAATAAAAATAGAGCGTCAATGGTTAAGGTAAATTTATTGCCTTAAAGCAAATATTTTTGGTTGTAAGGTTAGAAAGTTATTTTGGCTTACTTAAATAAATATATCATTTATCACAATTTAAGATAAAGAATTCTCCAATGTAGTTATATAGGCCATTTTAGATAACCAGTTCACATTTGTATTTCTAGAATTTAACCCTTTGTAGCAGATGGGACACCGAAGTCTCTTTCATATATTTTTTTTCTAACGCAATTACAAATAAATGCTGTAATTACAAATAAAAATTCATTCTGGCATTTTTTTTAATCCTAAAAAAACAGTTTAAAAATTTTTAAAAATCTCTTAGATAATTATCATTTGAATTAAACTTTTACCTTATGTGCTTTTGTACTGAAATATAAAAACCAGTAAAAAAAAGTTGCGAATTTTTTTTTGGTCTTATTTAAAGATCTATATATATATTTCTCTTACACGGCGACAAAAAAAAGCCTCATTACAACTCCCCGAATGGCAACGCTGAAAAATCGACCAATGATTGCCGCTAAAAATGTCACATGCCAAATATAGCTGAGTTGGCTCAACATATAGCGCTCTTAAAAACGGAAACTGAAATAACCAGAGAGAACATTCCGAAATTCACCCTATCAGCTACGGCAATCTCATACTCTTAAGCTAGGCAGAAGTGAGTAGTCTTTGTCGATAGATCTCTATTTTAGTATTTTGTCGAAAGCGCTTTTTTTCACTCCAAAATTTCAACCTTTTTAAAGAGTTTTAGAAATTTCATCTTAAGATTTTATACTATAGCACATTTCTAATAGGTTTAACGATTTACATGTCATTCATTTGAATTCAAATTTATTTTAATGACTTAGTATTTACTAAAAAGATGTAATTTAAAAAAAAAAAAATTGTTATATGGATTTGAATGATTGTTTTGAATTCTTAGAATATTGTGCATTTGCAATGTACTCAAGTTAGTAGCGAGCGAAGCGAGCTTGGTTTGCGAAGCAAACCTTATAAGATGGCGTAGCAATTTTCGGGGGTTGGCGAGCTTTAGCGAGCAGGGGGCGTAGCCCACTAGTTTATCAATAATTGATTTAGTAAATTAAAAAATTTCAACTATGAATTACTGTTTCTCTTAGTTTTAAATTACGGCAAATGAGTGTTAAGTTGTAATTATTATCTGGATGCAGACCGTCTGTCTAGATTTTCCAAGCGCGTATTGCTTAAATTTTTTAGTGTCTCACTAATTCTTATATTTATTTTAGTTAGTTGCCATGCTGTGAGTTCCGATACAGATTCAATTGTCGATGGCGATGCAATGGACGGAAGTAGTTTGACGTAAGTGACAACTTTTAAAAATAAATTTTTATTTCCATTAAACAGGTTTCTCTTATCTATGACATAATCAAATGTACACTGTCCGGGGACTCGTGTAACATTATAGGTAATTTTTAAAAAAAAAAAAACTGAAACTATTTTTTCAAAAAATATATAAAGCGTAAGAATAAATTTTAATCAACTGTAACAAAAAGTGCTTTAAAGTAAATCTTTCACAAATTTTCGATATTTTTTACAGTGGTTCATGAAATTATAATTATTATAAATTCACGGCTGTCACAATTTAAAAATTTCGTGGTAAAAAAAGGGGGACGAAAAAGTATGTTTCACCAATTTGTTTGTTTAAAAATAAAAAAGTTCATCCTAAGAGAAAATAAGATGGTTCATTTTGAAGCAAAAACTGTCAACTTTATGACGTCAAAGATGTTTTAAGACGCTTCCTTTGAACGGGATATGCTTCAAAGTGCAAAAATTAAAAAAAAACTGAATAAATGTCATATTTTTGGTACCTACTAGAGATGCGACGGGCTCGGTCTCGCTTGCTAAAAAAAATGTTTCAGGTTCTGGTGAGTTCGGATTCATTATAAAATTCTTTTAAACTTTTTCACAACTTCTAAACAAACGTTTGATTTCGTTATAAAGTATAAGAAATGTAAAATTTAAAAGTTATAAAAGTTTCTGCTACCTGGCATTTTTTGTTCGGTACTTTTGCTTTGTGAGGCTTGCACTAATTTTCAAATGACTTTTATTTAGATAAATATTTTGATTTTCTTTTGTAATTTTTTTTCGGGCTAACACGTGAGCCCTAAATAATTCTGTGTATCTCGCGTTAGAGTGGGTCCCGACCTCCAAAAGCGAGCCCAAGCCTATCTCCAGTGATCACGGTGCACTGTTGGAATTTCCGCCCTAAAATTATGGTAAAATAACGAACAGCAATCTGCATTTCCAATAAACCGTAAAGTTTGCGGTAAAGAGCATTTATAACCTTTACGGTTTTAAAACCGCTTGCAACTAGTATGGTTATAAACACATGAATATGTTTTTAACCATTTACAGCTACCATGGTTTCAAAACCGTTTAATTCAACTAGACTTAAGAGCTAAGCTTTTTATTACGTAATGGGAGTTGAATAGAGAGCAGGAGACAGGAAATACTTCATGTGTTGAAAGTAACGGGGAAAATATTGTGGTGTCAAAACTGGGACTCGAACCCCAGTTCTATCAGTCATGAGTCTGACAGATTAACGCACTCAGCTACAATATGCAGCTGCAACGAACTAAGTAGCTTCATTAGGTGGGCTTAGTTGGTACGATTAAATTCTGGTTGTTCAACCGTATTAGGTGAAAACAGTTAATAAACGGTCTTACAACAGTTTGATTGCTGTTTTAGTTACGGTTATTTGACTGTTTGTTTATTATGGTAACATAACAATTAAATAAATTGTTATTTAGTCATTTTTTCTGAAAAATTTCTAACAGTTCATATCTGCAATCTGGTAGACAGACAAAAACACGCATACATAAATGCTTTATTTTATTGTTTGTTTAGATCTTTATTTTACTATACTAAAATAAACTAGAGACATTTTTTTGAAATACTTTTTATTTTCACAGAGGATTACAAATGGGTGGCCCAGTCAATATTAATCCACATAGTCTGCACAAGAAAACGTTGAAGGTAAATATATTTACCTCTTTTTACCATATACAAAGGTTGGACGAAAATATGGAAACACTTCTGTACTATATAAATTATTTTTATTTCAGCCGCAAATATTTTGAAATGTTTTATGTGGTAATACTGTTGATATAATAATTTCAAAGATCATGCTTGAACCTAGATTGCTGAATTAGTAAAGCATTTAGTAATCGATTACTTAAAATGTCTTTTTATTTCAGATGGCAGAAGATATTATGGGATTTCTCGCAAAATTAAGAAATAGAAAGAATTTGAAAAATTACGAGCAAAGGCGTCCAGAACTAGGAGAGGAATTAAGAGAAGAAGTAGAACCAAAATCGATAATTACAGATTTAGTTAACGTCATGCGAACACGGCTCAATAAAGTTAGCGATGAAAACTCGCCAATTCAAGTGAGTGAATAAAATTCTCACCCAAAACAAATTGTGCCCTATTTTTGAATAAATTTTTCAAGATAAATATGATGCAGGAAAAATAAGGATTGAACCGAAAGGATAAAATTAATACCAAACTGTTAACTGTTTGGTATTTAGAAACTGTTTAATACCAAACCTATAATATTAATATACTATATCCTAATTTGATGATATCGATGTATATTCTAACGGTTTCATAGAAGATCTGAATCATCCGAAACGACATTCGAAATATGTAATGCATAAAATTTTAAAGCATTATACCAAAATTCAATTTTTAGGCTCGAAATTGTGCAATAATTTTGAGACTCCCAATAACAATAATTATATAGGTAGATAGATATCGGACTGGTATTCTTTTTTCTAACTTTTTTCTGATTTTGTCTATTTGAGAGAGTGAAAAATAAGGGAGTGAAAGTTTTATTTATTTATTATTATAATCAAATTCAAATTACATCATGTTATTACTAATTTATAACTAATAGTTTAAAGATTTGATAACATGAAAACTGAAATAAAATACAACATTTTTGTGTTAAAAAGTCTACGGCTTATTTTTAATAAATATTATTTTTAATAAATATTATTTTAGAAAATTATATATCTATTATAAGCACACAATTTGCATTAATAAAACTTTCGTTATGAGTAGATACGCATGTTTTAAGTTAAGTTGTATATAAGTTGTATATTATATAGTTTTGAAAGGCAGTAGCCATACTAAAATAGGTAAAATCTTCCAAATTGATTTATTTGGCACCTATCAAAACTACTTCAGTTCAGTACAGATCAAAATTGCTCAGTTGTGGTAAATTTTGACTATTATGTGTACTGCCATGCAATTGAAATATGAAATATATATATATATATAATAGGTTTAAATGCTTTATAGTAGCTATTTTATGTATTATGTTGAAAAAGGTTANTCAAAGGAATAAATAAATATATATAATAAATTAATAAATAAATAGTGATTGTAATTATTTTAGCTTTATTAATTGTATTGGTATATGTACTGATTTATTGATAATTTACTTTTTTTTCACTGCTTACAGAGAATAAAAATTCAGCTAATTGGTATTAAAACAAGTGAAGTCCAGATTATTGAATCAAACTAATTAACTGCCTTATTCTTCCAGCTTGCAGATTATGTAATGGGTTTTCTCGGAGTTTTGAGAAATAATATTTCGGGGAATAGTCAAGAGCAAAAACGTCAAGAGTCACGAAGGGAACCGAGAAATGAAAGAGATGGAAATTCGCAAATGCAAGTGAGTAAACTCTCTACTTTCAGCAATTTTACAACATCTTTTCTGAAAACAAATATTAACCAGAGAAACTAAGAATTAAACCTCAAATAATAAGATGAACGGCACATTTACGTCACATTAATTTGTAGCGTAACTATAACTGTTCAATTCCTATTCAATACAACTATAACTAACGTAACTACAACTATTCAATTCCTATTGTCGGTAGCCGACAATTTTTAATAAAGATGAGAACAAAAAAAAAAAATATGATGTATTGACAGACGAAAAAAAGCAAAAAACCAAACCAAACTGCTAAATCGGTTGCAGAGCCATTACTTCAAATTGAAATTCTGATAGATGAATTAAACAATACGATTTATTTTTGAAAACTGGTTATCGTAACAGGTTATTGGCGCATCCCAGTTTACCCTAATGATTCAGGAAGAATTGCATTTGTGACAAATAGATAATTAATTTAAGAGACCAAGATTACCGATTTAAGGGACGGGAAAATGCCCCTTGTTTTTTTTTTAAATAAAGCTCTCATTAGAAAGCTAAAACAATATAAAACTAAATTTGCAGCTAAGTGTTGTAATTTTTTTTCTTCTAACGAACATTTTCAATCGATATTTTTTTTTTGAAACCAACAAATTAAAAACATTATAAATAACAAAGAGTCGCACAAATGTTGAAAAACTATGTAGAGGACATCAGGTTACAGCACATCATCAGGATAAAAATTATACAGAAACTGGTGCCCGGATATGTCATCATGCGCCTCTAGGGATACTTTCCTATTAGTAACTGTTTCTTCGTGTGCTTCTAAACAGGTCATAATAGAGCAGTGATTCCCAAACATATGTCTTTCATGTACCCTTTCTAAATTTTTCGTAACGCTCTGTGCACTAATACAAAATGAGTGTATTTTTTACTGTAAAAAATTGCCCAAAAGTAAAAAATCGCAATTGGCTGTTGATACCCCTAACTATTAACTGTTAACTCTGAAAAAAATAGCCAATAGAAAAATACGTAATCGTAAACTTTCATGGCTAACTTTGTTTTTAAATGAAATTTTGTGAAATTTTCGTTTGTTGCAAGATATTTCGCATAAATACACGTACCCCCGCTAAACTGTTCCCGTACCCCTGGGGGTACGCGTACCACACTTTGGGAAACACTGTAATAGAGAAACTCCCCTAGTCGAGTATCATGTCATTTCCAGGCTTGGGTTCCGATTCAATTTTAATTGTGATAATGGATCTTGAAATTTGTCGAAACATTTACGCAACCACCCTTTATGTATATTGTTTTTTAAGTTGTGTATTTCGACAAAAATAGACTAAAAAAATCAGTTGCTTTAGGTATTTAACTTAAATGTTGCAACATACTTCTATGGAAGTTACGGCGCATCATCAAGGTTTGAATTGTATGGCATTCCATGCCTAGAAATGTCGTCATACGCGTCTAGGGGAGCTGTTCAGAAACAGTTTATTATAGGAAAGCGCCTTTAGCAGCGTATGCCGATATTTCCAGTCATGTGTTTAAATGTATTTTAAATCCTGATGATGTGCTTTAACTCCCCTAGAAGTTTGTCGCAACATTTATGCTATCTCCTTTAAGAAGTAAAATTTTTTTAAAACTTGTACATTTCGACAAAAAATGGACTTAAGAGTGTAGTTTTAAAAAAATGCTCCTACTTGTAGAAAGAAACCAATTGAAGATTTAAAATCAGCGATTCGAAGGAATCTGAGATTTGCTTAAATGAATCTCATGCAATAGAAAGGAAGAAAAAAAAACATTTCCCCCAGCTTTATCTCTTGCTTAGCTTTCTTATTCTTTTTTTCAGCTTATAGATGATATGATGCGAATGCTCCTAGATTTCAAAAATACATTGATTGCAAATGATCAACGACAAGTAGATGGAAAAGAAGAAGCACCACCAGCAAATTTAATTGGTCAGGATATGCGTGCTCTGAAAATATTAGTGAACAACTTTAACGCAAGACTTAATAGAATTGGAGAAACCAACAGAAACCGTAGTAACAATGGAAGATATTATTTATCATTGCCATAGCTACGAATTCCAGAACATGACTTAACTAATCTGTTTAATTAAGAACATTTTTGTTAATACTATTCTGTTAAATTTATTTGGAACAATAAAGTATTTTCCAAATCTAAGTTTGTATGATTCTACCGAACGATAAAAACTACTTTTATTTTTTTAAATTTCATAAATGAACACTTAAAAAACTCTAACGTAACCAACTGGGTTCTGTACATTTTTTTTTTTCATTTTTAGAAAATAGCCTTAATTAATATTTTAATTTTATTTTTGGTAAACAGGGATCCCAACAAGATAGATTTAAAATAAACCAGATAAGGGCCAATTTGGGCCTAGAAACTACAAATTTATGTAACGCTAACAGCTCTACAATAAATTGCAATGCATAAATATCAAATTACCTTCTTTCCGGTCCCGCAGTGGACTGATCGTTAAGACACGGTTCCCAGCAGATCACCGAAGTCAAGCATCACTGGCTGCGATCAGTGTGCGGGTGGGTGACCACTTGGATCAGTCTGCGTAGGGACCGAGAATGTGCGGTATTGGTCCTCGTTAAACTGTGCTACCGTAAAGTGCTCGACTTCGCGCGCAGGTCGTCGAGCTACCGAAGCGGGGGTGTCATCCCCTCCGCAGAGGATCAAAATTGTGATGGCATGTCTTCGGATCATCCTCCGGGATGTTTCCCAGACCGTCGCCAATAGCCCATTGCACAGCTCTAGTGCGCCGTAAATGAACAAAAAAACAACAACAAAATCCATACATGAAGTTTCAAAGGAATAAATAAATAAATAAAAATTCTAGTCCCGCAGTGGACTGATCGTTAAGAAACGGTTCCCAGTAGATCACCGTAGTGAAGCACTGCTGAATGCGCTCAGTGTGCTGGTGGGTGACCACTTGGATCAGTCTGCGTAGGGACCGAGGGTGTGCGGTATTGGTCCTCGTTAAACTGTTCTACCGTAAAATGCTCGACTTCGCGTGAGGGTCATCGGACTACCGAAGTGGAGGTGCCATCCCCTCTGCAGAGGATCAAAATTGTGATGGCATCTCTTCGGATCATCCTCAGGGATGTTTCCTAGACCATCGCCAATACAACATTGTGAAGCTCTAGTGCAGTGTTTCCCAAACTTATGATTTCTGTGTACCCTTTCTAAATTTTTCGTAACGCTGTGTACCACTAAAGAAAAAATGAGTGTATTTTTTACTATAAAAAATTGCACAAAAGTTGAAAATCACAACTGGCTGTTGACACCACTAATTATTAACTGTTAACTGTATAAAAAAATAGCCAATAGAAAAATACGTAATCGTAAATTTTCATGGTAAGCTTTATTTTTAAATAAAATTTTTTGAAATTTTCGTTTGTTGCAAGATATTTCGCATAAGAACGCGTACCCCCGCTAAACTGTTCCCGTACCCCTGGGGGTACGCGTACCACACTTTGGGAAACACTGCTCTAGTGTGACGTAAATGAACGGCAACGACTAAAAAGTCTATATTTAACATTTTTATATTGGTGTTAGCGTAAAGAGATTTTTTAAAAACTCATGTTTTTCTGAAAATACATTTAAAGTAGGTAATTGCTAATATCAGCAAGCGAAAAAACTACTACAACTTCGATTCTAAAGATCGGAAAACAAAAATTTAAAATGATTTATAAAGCTAATGGACAAAAGTTCAAATATAGACAACAGAAAGAAAAAAAGAAAAATTGTCATCAAAATGTTTGATTTTTTCATCTAGTCGGATACCTTAACGTAAACCTGAATTTATATTTTGAGATTATTTGCATAATCTTGAAAAACATAAATGCAACGGCGTTTTATCAGGAAAAAGAAGAAGCAAACACTCAGAAATATCGATACGATGATGAAGCTTAAAATCAGTACCTTAAACCAAAATAATCTTATTGGAGTAACATTTACAACCTTATTAAGGTGTTAATCAAACAAATTTATAAATTTGTTAACTAAACTAACCAAAGATTAAACTAAACCAAAGAGTCATATTATTGTGTAATCGAGTTAAACAAAAACTTAATTTGCACGTTTTAAGCTACCGTCATACTTTGTGCAGCGGGGGCTACTTTGTGCAAATTCGAATTTGGCATTTTTCAAGTGCTGCTATTCAGTATTATGTTTATTTCACGTTAAAAATGTGATGAATTTGAAGATAGAAGTCTCTTCTATTACTACAAACATTTTTTCGAATTTTAAAACAATATCAGAGTGTGTTTCGTTCATCCAATGTCAACAATTCTCCAATCCATGTTCATCCAATGTCAACAACAAAAAGTGTGCGTGGAAACTTTAGCTGTGAAATGCAAAGACGTTGATAAAACAATTGTCGTAAATGCAAAAATTTTTTATTTATACATTAATAAACAATTATATCACGTTAGCGTTAAAAAAAATTTAAAATTAATAACAAATAAACGGAAAATGAAAAAAAATGCACTGTGGGGCTACTTTGTGCAAAGTTTCAATTGTTTTTTTTTTTTTTTTCGACAGAAAAATTGTCAGACGTTATAAAAAAAATACCTCGAACAGGAAATTACCTTGATTACACTTTAGAAAAGTTGCAACAATGTTTGCAAGCAGTTGCTGGTGGAATGTCGATTGCAGAAGCTTCTCGGAAGTACAAAATCTACAGAAATCCTATCTCTAATAAAATTCACAAGAAATACGTGAAACGTGCTGGTAAACTATTCTTTTTCTTCTAATGAATTAATCAAACGATTTAACACATAAAAATATATTTTATAGGACATCGGGTGATTTTGACAGAAACTGAAGAGCAAGTTCTGTCGTGTTCATTCAAGCATGTTATGTTCAAATTTATCAATATTATAAATGTTAATGAATATGTAATAATTATTATTTTTGAAACATCATTCATTTCAATGTTAAAAAAAGTATATGGTTTCCTTTTGTTTAAACTCAAATGTTTTGAAATAAACATTCTTTTTAAGAAAAAATTCTTCAAAAAAAATGGTATTTTAATGCTGAAAATTATTTTCAAACTAATATCTTTACATATCTTGATGTTTTTGTCTTTAAAAATGTCAACAATTAACCTTTTTAACAATTTTATATCAATATTTTATTAAAAACATGATTATTAAACTGAATTCCTATCGCTGCACAAAGTAGCCCCAATTGGGGGCTACTTTGTGCAAAGTATGTTTTGACTTATTATTCGTAAATATTACATACAAATAATGCCAATATTGATCAAATTCACTCGTCTGAGTACAGTTATGAATATAATATCGATAAATTTTACTAAAGTTTGAATTAACATAGTTTTTTTTACATGTCAAAGTTCAAAAACTGAGAAATCCTACACAAAGTAGCCCCGAATGACGGTAGTTCAACTTAGTATCATAATAAGAATTCAGCCAAATAGAATTATGTACCTTCTAGAATATCAAGCTTACTCAAACATCGCCTCGTAGACTTAATACATAGTCTAGTCACGATAATGTGACCTTCTGTTAAAACTCAGAACAAAGACCTTTCGCAGAGCAGACTGTAGCGAGACGAGTCGGAAAAGATTCAGTTCTTGAATGTGTTATCTGGGATGTTGTGTCATGCCAATTCTAGTGTCGTCCCTTGCTACGCTAAGTTTCGCAGTTGAGAATCCATAGCTAAACAATTCGATCGAGGTGGTCCAATAGATTCTCGATTGGTTTTAAGCCCAAGAAGTTTGGAAGACAGGGAATAAGAGTAATCTCATTCGGATGTTCTTCGCATTACGCAGATACACTGCGAGCAGTATGATACGTTGTCCTTCTGATAGATGCAATCACTTTGAGGCAAAAAAATTTGCATATAGGAAAGGACGGGTTCCGCAAAGTCTGATGCGTACTTTTGTTGATATATCGCCCCTTCCCCAATAATGAGTACACCCAGATAATACCACGAAAACATTCCCCTGACAATAATGTTCTCTCCTCCAGCTTAGACCCTTCCGGCGATTGTTGTAGGGCGTTTACTTTTATACGTTCCATGCCTATACGCTAATGTCCATCCGTATGATGAAACAGAAAACGTGATGCATCGGAAATAACTACTTGAAGCCACTCAGTGAACGTTCCGTCGCAGTATTGGCGTTCAAATTCCAGTCTACGTCACCGATGAACAACAGTCAGCATAGGTGTGTAGGGTAGACGCAAGCATGATTTATTTTATTTTATTTTAATTTTTAAAGTTTTCGACTTAGTACATTGAAATATTAAATCATTAAATCAAATTGGAAAAGGCAGCTGAAGGCAGCTGAAACCAAATTTGTTTTATATAAAATAGAAATAAGACATATATAAAATCTTTACAATTAAAATATAAATGAAAATATAAATATGAAGATATAAATGTGTGTTTGCAAAACAGTACTTCATCAGGAGACATTTATGGTTAAGAACATTTTATTATTAAACCTACCGTTAGAGTTACACCATAAGGTAAGGGTCACGAAATCAGATAGTTTAGCGCAATTGTTGTACGTATTTTAAAGGAACCGCAACGCAAAGGATTCCTAAAGTAAAATTTATGAGAAAATTCATCAAAAAAATATTGAAGATTCAATTTAAATTTTTATTAATCTTGATATTTTTTTTTGTTCATTTACGTCGCACTAGAGCTGCACAATGGGCTATTGGCGACGGTCTAGGAAACATTCCTGAGGATGATCCGAAGACATGCCATCACAATTTTGATCCTCCGCAGAGGGGATGGCACCCCCGCTTCGGTAGCCCGACGACCTGCACGCGAAGTCGAGCACTTTACGGTAGAACAGTTTAACGAGGACCAATACCGCACACCCTCGGTCCCTACGCAGACTGATCCAAGTGGTCATCCACTCAGTGGACTGATCCACTGACCACAGCCAGTGATGCTTGACTTCGGTGATCTGTTGGGAACCGTGTCTTAACAATCAGTCCACTGCGGGACATTAATCTTAATAATATTTTCTATAAAATTGCACAAATGAAAAGTTGCTGAAAAAGAGCAAATACTCGTACTTGTTCTATTCACTTCTAGTGTAAAAGTCCCGCAGTGGACTGATCGTAACGACACGGTTCCCAGTAGAGCACAGAAGTCAAGCATCACTGGCTGCGTCAGTAAGTGGGTGGGTTAAAACTTTGATCAGTTTGAGTAGGGACCGAGGGTGCGCGGTATCGTTCCTCGTTAAACTGTTCTACCGTGAAGCGCTCAACTTCACTCGCAGGTTGTCGAACTACCAAAGCAGGAGAGCCATCCCCTCTGCAGAGGATCAAAATTGCAATGGCATATCTTCGGATCATCCTCAAGGATGCTTCCCAGACCGTCGCCAATAGCCCATTGTGCAGGTCTAGTGCGACGTAAATGAACTACAACTACAACATAAGCACCTTTTGTTTTTTTAAAATCTCATTATTTAAAGAAAAGAAAAAACAGAGCAAAATAGCAAAAATTTGTTACACAATGTAAGTCATTAAGCAGGGTAATTCATCCAACATATTCTCATTTTTTGTGTTTAAATTAGCTTCTATTCTCTACAGCATATTTATCCACAAAAGGGCCATTCTCACTATATGCAATTCCTACACAGCTGATCATTTAAGAATGAGAGTAATGGTAGGTAGGAACTTTATTTACGTCGCACTAGAGCTGCACAATGGGCTATTGGCGACATCCCTGAGGATGATCTGAAGACATGCCATCGCAATTTTGATCCTCTGCTGAGGCGATGGCTCCCCTGCTTTGGTGGCCCGACGACCTGCGTGCGAAGTCGAGCACTTTACGGTAGAAAAGTTTAACAAGGACCGATACTGCTACGCAGACTGATCAACGTGGTCACCGACCCGCTTACTGACCACAGTCAGCGATGCTCGACTTCTGTGTTCTACTGGCAACAGTGTCTTTGCGATCATTCAGTCCACTGCGGGACGAGCGTAATTGGAAGTGTTTAGCTGACGACCAATCCATTCGGCTATTGTGGTTCCTTATTTGATTTTACTATAGTAACATAACTTAGGGGCCTCCCTGACAGATCGGTATCTCCCGCCAAACGCTCTGTTAAGCGTGGAGGTGGCGGGTTCGAATCCCGCCGTAACCCTGGATGTATTCTTTGTGATGTCCTTCTCTGACAAAGGCTTATAAGTCTTAATTGAGCACATAACCCAATAAACCAAACCAGTAAACAGAACTTTAAACGTACAGAAATAAGCCTATTATTTACCGAACTGCGCGATTGCAATATCGAAAGCCGCGAGTCACAAAAATGACTTAAATTCGTTGTTTATTATTTTCTTTTTTCATTATTTTCGCTTTCAAATTTGTTAATTTTCTTTGTCTAAAAAGTTCGTAATGGAAATTATTGACGAAACATGCGCAGTTACGGAGCAATCTCCTGTAATTATCAAAAAGGAGAAAGATGGTAAGATAAACTTGTATGTTTTATTCGAGTCTAATATTTATTTCAGGAGGTTTTACATTAAAATATGTAATTGATTACATTACTTTCCCTTTTTATATAACATGAAATGGGATTTTATGGTACTAGGAATACAATACATAATGATTCTGATTCTAAACTGGGGATAGAGGGAAAATAATAATTCTTTTTGCGAAACTGGGGATTGAGGGAAAATAATAATTATTTTTTCAAAAAAATAATTTTTTTTGTCTTGAATTTTAGCCTTAGTTCTTATATGTTTAGAAACTAAAATGTGTTATTCTTAAATATGAATTATTTTGGCGGTAAATTTTAAAACTAAAAAAAGGCAAGCGAGCAGTTTTTTAACTTTCTAACAATAAAAAAAAATTAAAAGAAATTGTGTAGTGTGTCTACCACTACAAATGTACAATTCCAAGTCAATAGCATAAAAGACGTGTTAACTCGATTCTATCTTGAAGTACCTTTAAATAGATGAAGGTTAGCATAACATCTTCTCCACATTGGTGACCTGGATCACCATTGTGGGGAAGATGTTATCAGCTGTGCTCCAAATAACAATATGACCCAAATAACATAGAGTCATGGAATCTTGCCCTCGGGAAAACAAATGCAGGAGGAACAGTATTTCCTAAAGCATTGGTAATCATGCTTTACAGAAACTATCTGCCCCACCCAGTGTTTTCACTACAGCGCGAGAACGCGAGAATCTCACATAGTTTTTTATATTCTCGCATTAAAAAATGATTACCGCGAGAAATTCGCGCATTCTATAAACCAATTTCAAAATTCACGAATTTCTCGCATCTATTTTTAACAACAATGCAGCTTTAACAACAATGCTTAAGCTTTTAAAAAAAATTTATTATTATTGAAAAAAATTTTACAAACATGCTTCCTTGAACACATTCACATGTTTTTCAAAACTTTTAGAATAATGCTTTACTGAAAAGGTTGAGTATAACAACCATAATTAATGGGCTTTTTGCAGACTAATGACTTCTGCAAGATTTCTTTTTAAGAAATAATAAGCCCGGGGCACTTTTCAACACTGTTGAAAGGTGCCTCCTAAGCTCTGTTCAAATCTGCCCCTGGTACAGACATTTTCGTTAAAGTATAATCAACCACCTTAGAAAAAGATTTATTACTAATAAATAATACAGTTAGAAGCAGAATTAAATAAACTAGTAGATGAATAAATGTCACTTACCTTATTAAAAGATTAATGGTAGATAAACAGTTTTAAAATCAAAACTGTGTTTTTACTTTTGAAATGTTATAACTTGCTCCATAGAGTAACACGACAGCGATAAAAAGAAAGTGCTTAAAACTAAATGTTAACATTTATGCATAATTAAAGCTTATTCGCTGGCATATTGGCCAATCATTAAGCAATATTAGAAGGCAGAAATTCTAGTTGTTGAAATGTACCCCCCTCTCCACCCACACCAATCAAACATCTGCATATTATTTTTTCGAACTTTTCGTGATTAAAATCAATTTGGTCCTTGGCGATTGTAGTTGGTGTTACAGATCATGAAATGGAAATATGCCCATTTCTACATCCGGAATTTTAATCGTAAATGATTTTCCTGATTTATGAAAATTTATTTGTAAAACAGAAACAGATATGAATTTTCTTATGCTTATTATGTTGTTTTTCAAATGAATTTTTGGTTAACAGATATGGGATCGCTCATTATCACAGGTACAGTTTGTTCCTCCCAACATACAAAATTTGCAACTCTACCATATAATAAAGCATATAATTCTCTATTAAAGGAAATTCATCTTCAAGAAATTTAGATGTTAAAGCAAATGAAGACGTTTCAGATTCTGATCAATCAATTACTTGGGAGGTTGTTGAGAAAAAGATTGAATGCATAGACTTGGTATGTTATATTTTATTTATTATCTTTCAATTGAAGTGCTATTTTTGTGTTTCTTCATAATAAAAAATATAGAGTGCCTCAAAAGTGTTACAAAGAGGCAGAGCACATCATAAAGATTGAGAATTGCTTTAGTAATACCCGTATCATTGCATTTTGTTAGTGATTTGCATCTCGTAAATACAGCGGTGATTAGCATTTGCAACTGTCACATGGGTAGGCAATCAAGTCATTTGCATTTGGTCCCATCTTCTTAGATTGTTCTGCTGAAATTTTGTTTTTTCAAATTTCATAACCTTGTTTTCTATTCTATAATACTTATTAAAAGAGAAAATAGACAGTCTCAACTTTTCTGTTAGTGTAACTAGCAGGGGCAGATCCAGAAATTTTTCCTTGGGGTGTTAGACTCAGACCCCCCCCACAATTAATTTTCTTATAAAAAAATTTATTTATTTATTTATTTTAAGAAAAAAAAGAACTGGGGTTTTTAATGCTAGTCTTTTCATTTATTTTTTTTTTCATAATGAACAATAGAACAATGCATAAATAATTCAAGTATTCAAAATCTTTAAATAATAAATGTAATACGTTTTTTAGAAACTTTGGCAAATCTGTCAATGATTTTTTCAACATCCAAATCAATCAGTGAAGAACATAATTAGATGGAGAAAAAAAGTCGATTTTTCCAACCTACCTAGGTGTATATGCCCCCTTAAATAATTTTAAATATTTTTTTTCTTTTGTAAACCATTAAAAAAATTATTATCCCCCTAATCTTAANTTCCCCCCCCCCCCCCGCTGGATCTGCCACTGGTAACTAGAAGGAAAAAACAAAAACTCATTTTATTCTGTAATTTTGATTAAAAAATCTAATTTATAGAATTAGAAAATAAGATTTTTTTTAAACTTTTTTGCTGAACTCACTTCTAAACGCCACAATTTAAAAGTTAAAAACCTGTAGTTTTTTTTTCTTTTTACAGAAAGGAAATTTAAAAAGAAAAAAAAAAATTCGAAAAAAATTTGTTTTTCATTTATTTTAACAATTTACACTTTGGTGAAAATGTCTCAAACATCAGGTTTGATGTTATACATCAAATTGATGAAAATGTTGATGAATATATTGATGAAAATGTTGATTCTTGCGGTTTGTGTTTATCTGCCTAGTGATACAAATGAAGATTGCAAACTTTACCACAAATATTTACTGAAGAACTCAAAATCTTCAAAATAATGAAGAAGTTCCAATATTCATGTGAACTTACAAAGAATGATTAGCAATTTGTTGTAAATGTCGATAATTTGTTATTTGTGCTAAGAAAAATATACGTTCAAACCAAATTTTCCTAACATTTTAATAAATTTTTTTTTTTTTGTAAATTTGTTCCTTTTTAAATTCATTATTTTATTTTATTTAATTTTAGCAAAAAGCAATTTAGCCTCCTGCTGATATGTTGTGAATAGTTACAACTATTCAAAATATTTTTAATGACTATTTTGATTGAACTTTGACATCCTCTCTATAATTGCTATGACTTTTGTTCAGTAGTTAGTTATGTTCATGTGCTAATACATAAGTATTTTTAACAATTGTAATATTGCATTTTAAAAGTATTGTTTTTGTATATTCTTTTTTTATGCTGATTTATAAATTGAAATCGGAAATTTGATTATTTTTTAACTGTGATTTAATTATAAATAAATAATTTTTTCAATTATTATATTTTTTATTTTAGATATCTGATGAAGAAAAAGGAGAAGGTGAGATTGGTAGAACTGTATTTTATTTTCATTAATATCATTATTTTGATGAATTATCTTTTTTATATTCAATCAGTTATATTTGGCTTGATAGACATATCACTTATCTGATAATTGTATATTAAGAAGTTTGCTTGAAATTGAAATGAATGAGGATTGCTCTTCTATTACTATTCATTTTATTATATTTTTCTGTTGAGAAACACTAATTTACAAAATTTATTTTCTCATTATATTGTTCATCATTATTCTATTATCAAGATAAATGTTTCTCAATCTTTTCACTCTTAGAGAACCTTTATAACTCTCTAAGCTATATATCTCTCAAAAGTCTCTTTATAAACTTTCTAAGCAATATCAATTCTTATGGGAACTGAATCTCCAAGTTTTAATGAAATCCTGTTGCAATATTTTTATTAGTGATCTTTAATGGGAACAAAAAAAAAATTCTTTTAGATGTTTGTTTCAAAGTAAAGAAAAAGAGCTATTTAAATTAAATTATTTGATTTTTCATAGATTGTTTTTTTTATTTATTTTGCTTCCAATTATTTTGATTAGAAATCCACAAAGTAACAGGAAAAAACCAGGAACAGTTAGGAAATTTGTTCCCTTTTCAATAGAATTTTATAAAAACGCCCTCTAGTTCTTTTATTGGAACACAAAAATACTTTCCCTTTTACCTGCTGTTGTTCCACTCCAGTGACCTTGATAGGGACATAAAAAATTTGCATTTGTCAATTTTCTACTCGTGTACACAATCAGGGGACTGTCCAGACATTTTGTGAAAGGTCAGTTTTTGTAAAATTGTGAAAAAATTACTAGTAATTTGTGAATACAAAATAAACGTTAAGTCACATTCTTTCAACCAGTGTCCTGCTTTTGTGCAAATAGGGTCCTGTTTTTACAAAAAACTTTTTCAATTAGTTTTTAAATTGTAATGACGTACAAAATTATGCTCAACACTGTAAAATTATAGTTAGAAAAAATTACAATTTAAAAAATAAACATCAATTGCTGCTACTAAATTAGAGATGCGACAGGCAAATATTTGGTATTTAGCCTATACTGCTGAACGCATAATATTAATTTCGGATGAATAAAGGAAGAAGTGTCTGCCGATAACAAAACTTAGTTTGTTTACATCCATCTTTCTTCCCCCCCCCCTCTCTAGCAAGAGTTTATTCTATTAACAAAACAATAATGAAGATAAACAAACTTGTGAAGGGTCCGATTAAAGGATAAATTATTTCGTGAAGGGTCCGATTTTATGCAAAGATATTTTGTGAAGGGTCCGATTTTATGCAAAGATATTTTGTGAAGGGTCCATTTTTATGAAAAGATATTTTGTGAAGGGTCCGTTTTTATGAAAAGATATTTTTCTGAAGGGTCCATTCAATTTTTCTAAACAGACCCCTGACGATATTTTTTTCTTATTCAAAAACCGAAAATATAACAATTTCTGCACTAATGGATCTTTTTTTTTATCTGCGATTCATATTCACACAATTGAAAAATTATTGACTTAGTTACATATTCACGTGACCTAAGAGTATGCACTATCATACAAGATAGATTTAAAAACCTAGTATTTTTAATTGAATAACTTAAAAATCACACATTCACAATCACACATTAAAAATCACAGTTTTAAATTCCAGTATCCAATTTTTATCCACCAATTACATCATTTTTTTAAAACTACACTTCATATTTCCATGATTTGAAAATTATACATTGTGATTTGTATTAATGTTATATAAAATTTCGCATCACCATTTATCCTCACTTGATTTAGAAGCCAATCATTGTGATTCGAATTATTCAAAAAAACACCCATTGCAATTTAAGAATTTGTATTCACGCAATTTTCAAATCTAATATTGCTATTCTTCCAAAATTAAAACACCCCGATTTGTATTACCTCAAATAAAAAGTCATATATTGCGATTAACTTTTGCATAGTTTAAAAATTACAAAGTGCGGTTAATATTTACATAATTTAAATATCAAACTTATCATTTCGTATTCATGTGATTTATTTCAAGGTTAACAATTGCTAGTTCTATGGATAAAAAGCTATGAAGAGCCAGTTTTGTATTCATCTGTACTTTTTTTTTTCTGTTTAAAAAATATCATTCTTGGCCAATCTCATCCCTGAAAAGGCTAAATTAGTTCTATTTGTAGCATTGTCCAAATGAATAAAGCTATGGTTTTTAAATTGAATACCCCAGTTTTCATTATTGGTTTTTAATTTATTTTTTATGAGCTAAGTAAAAGTAAGTTAAACTTCTCGTTATTGCCCATCGGAATGTTTATTTGAAAAAGCTTATATTTATTATTTTGCTAGGATTAAATAAATGCTATGATATATTACAATCAGGGTTTAAGCTGAGTCTAAAAATTCATTAGCAAAAAAGCTAAAATCTGAAAAAAAGTTTTAGCAAAATGCTAAAATGCCATTAGGCTTATAAAATTACTTTATATCAAACAAGTACTGTAAGTTATGTGACAAAGAATAGCTTAATGTACAAGAATATCAAAAAGAATACCTATAACAAAAAAAAACACATTTATTATTTATCAAAACATTTTGATTTATAATTAACAATCTTCCTTTCTTTCATGTTTGCCCATTTTACAAATGCTTCTTGAAAGTTAAATGCACTTTCAGGGCCCTCAATATTAATCATTAATAATCTAGCCATTTTTGTTGATCGCTATGCTTCATCTCGTTTGATCACGTTTTTTTCGTGAACGTGGTTCTTCTTGCGAAAGATATTTAGATTTTTTCTCCTTCTTGTTTGATCAAGTTTTTTTCATGGATGTTAGCGTCATGGTTTTTCGCGGAAGCTTTTTTTTAAAATGGAATTTAGTAAAATCCTTTAGCAAAAATGCGAAAATGCTTTGTTGAATTTTAGCATTTTTGAGGGGTCTTTTCGCATTTTGCGAAAAAAGCTACCGTAGCGGAAACCCTGATTACAATACATATAAATTATTATAAATGTACAGGTGAGATGCTGTATTTACATGTTATTACATAGTGTTAGTTCAAAATGCTTATCTTGCTGTTCCTATATTTGCTTCTAACAAGTTGACATCTATGCAATCATAATCATGTGATTAAAAAATTTGAATAAAAAGAAATAATACACTGCATTAAATAAATTTATCTCTCATGATCAATCATCTTTTACTGTTTATTGTATCAGAGTTCTGTCTGGGGTAGAGATGCATAACCTTTTTGAGTACAGTAGGTTGTCCAATGAAGGGTCATATGTTTAAGTATTTTGTCATTTTGATGAGAATTATGGCAATTTTTATATAAACATTAAATGTTTTAAACATTAAAAATATTTTCCAGTTATCTTAGTCAATAATTTGCATAAAATTGAATGCTTTTAAATATTAAAATTCATTTGATAATAAAATTATAAAGTAACTGAATTTAGTAATTTTATAACAATACTCCTTTTAAGTAAGGTATCTGCCGTTATAGGCATTACATATTTCCTAATTTAAAATTTCTTTAATCTCATAAATTATTTTTTTTAATAATTCTTAATTCAATTATTTAACTTTTATTACATTTTAAACAAAGCAAATATGAATATTTTATTCTCTTCTGAACAATCACTAACTTTTAATTCAATGCAAAATCAAATTATTAGCTAACTTTTTAATTCAATACAAATTTATAACTTATTAATTTACTGCTGCAACAAAATTGAGCATCAAAATCTATTTTTAACTCTTTAAGCTATTTTATTTCTTTTACCACAAAAATGTTTCAGTTGCAGGGTTATATTAATTTGCGCGGTCTTTTTGGTAACTAAGCTGAAGCCAAAATATTATCCATAGTGCATAGCTTTTTTAAAAAGTACTTAAAGATGCTTTTTTTCAACTTTTGTTATTTAAAGGCCCTTATTAATGTAGTAGTTATTTAAAAGCCTTAATAGTTTATTTTCAATTTAAAAGCCCTTAAAGGTGCTTTTTCATTGGGTGTTTTTAAAAAATGCTTAATTTCCTTCATCAAAAATGAAATTTTTTTTCATTACCATGTCGATTTTCGCCACATATTATGCAAAAGCGTGCTTTTCTCATTCTTCTATTCAGCGTTTTCAAAATTCATTTCTGTGTACGGTAGATCCATAGCGTATGAAAGCGCCGATAATTTTACATGTTTGATGGAAATACTTGTGGGTCCATATGTGCGTCTACTGAGCTGGATTCAGTGAGATTATTGCCTTCTCATGTGCTTCTGTCTGCTGTATTTTGCAAGATATTCTCAATTTCAGACTTCATTTTCCACCCTCTGATATCGAACCGGAAAATCTCTCGATCATTTTATAACGGCTAATATAATCAAGAAAAGAGTTCTTTGTCAGAAACTAGT
Source organism: Parasteatoda tepidariorum (assembly GCF_043381705.1). Taxonomy (NCBI): domain Eukaryota; kingdom Metazoa; phylum Arthropoda; class Arachnida; order Araneae; family Theridiidae; genus Parasteatoda; species Parasteatoda tepidariorum. The sequence goes on along the minus strand of NC_092211.1, from coordinate 44,416,857 downwards.
TATTTTCTCATGATCCTGTATAGTCTTTGAAAATTATTTTGTTAATGTATATAGTACTTAAAAATATTTTTTGAGTGCTTAAAAGGTGCTTATTTTTTGTTGAACGATTTGACTACGCACCCTGTTATTGTGAAGTTGGCTGAATTGGCTTTTCTTTCGGCAGTGTCCTTTTTCCATAATGTGCCTATAATGGATTTCTCCTGTGCTACAAAGCATTGATTGCATACCACTTTTAATATGGCTTTTGACTAAACAAGTCATGGGGGGGTTATCTCTCATGGCCTGTAATTATCCATATTATTATGCATAATTTATTATTTCACTCAGAAAGTCGTTTGGATAAAATATTCTTTTAATTTTGTATCTCGAGCTCTGCAACTGCTAATGAATCAGATATTTATTGTGATAATGATCCAATTTTTATCATAAGCTGTCATTTTTATGATCCTGTTTTCATCATCATCTGCAATTAGCCCTCTATACTAACCACACCATTATAAGGTGTAATAAAGTAATTAGTATACTGACCTGCAGAAATTTAAAAAGCTAGAAATTTATTTAAAATGGCAAATGCGCTATCGTTAATTTGCAACCCACACTAGCCAGAAAATAATTTTAAAAAGCTATAACTTTTATAAGAAAAAATGGCATAAGGATTTCGTTAGGAAAAATGACAATTTTGTTTGTTTTAATTAAAAAGTATTTGAATTCATTTGCTTCTGGCTAAATGATAGTATTGAAAAATATTTTGAAGATAGTTAAAAGTCAAAAAAATATTATTAATAGACTTTGAAAGCCAAATGTTAGTCAGCATCCAAAATAAATTGTACTTTATTAAACTAGATATGATTCTATATCTTCTTTTTATTATAACAGAATAGAACTTAAAAATCAATCCTTTTAGATGAAGGGAAATCTCTAAAAAAAGATATCTTGCATGAGAATGTACAAATTAAGGAATCTTCATTTCCACTACCGACTACAGCACCTGCCACAACTGTCTCCTCGAAATCTTCCTCATGCAGTTCTCTTAGTGAAAAACAGACATTAGACAATTTTATGACAAGTAAGTATGGATTTAATTAATCATTTGCTTCATACCATAATATTATAAATAAAAAATTTAAAAGTAATATAATACAGTCCCATGTCCGGACTTGTCGGAACATTGGCAAGTACGTTAAATGGATTTTTACGAAAAATTCTTAAAGGTAAATAACATCAAAACATGCACTATTCAATGTAAAAATAGCAAATGGACTATGATTAATGTCTAGTTTATGCATAAAGGTTTTCTTGTATTTTTAATGAAATTTAAATTAAGCTTGTTTAGTATGATGGAAAATATGTAAAACTAAGTGTGAAAGGAAGGTAATTTGAACTTCTTTTTTCGTAAATAAAGTCCCTTTTTTTGCCTTATATTGAGAAGAATTAGCAGCATGGGTTTTCAGAAAAAAATCAAATTATGAAAGTAAATTAATTCGATTTAATTATAAAAAGTAATCATCGGAAAATTGTAGATTTGTTAATGATAACTTCTGTAATTTAAAGATCGATGAACCTTGACTGCTGTTGTTCTTTCAAACTCTTTTAGTATCCAGCATTATTAATATCCATATTTTAGTCTTCTCCCCTATTTTTTTTTTAACTGCTCTTGTTCTTATAACAGCAATTTTATTGTACTTATTATTACAAAATTAATTATTAGTTATCAGAGAAGCAGCAAAAAGAAATAAATAAATAAAAAATTTACTATATGTATATTTTTTGCGCTTTTTGTAAACAAGTGTCAGGATAAAAACTTTGTACTACAGCTTTCTAAGCTCTTTAACTTATTTCTTAAATTTGTTCAAAAATTACTCTGTTCATAAGTCTTTTTCTGTAAAATAGCAGAAACAATAAAAATCCTGTATGTAGGAATGCATCCGTTACTTAACAGAACAGTTTGAGGTAAGCATTTAAAAAGATAACTTTTTAAAGTTTTATTACACATTGTTTGTAAACTTTCACATCATAATGAAATTAAAGAATAATGTATTATCTTTTTAGCTACCTAGCTAATTTAGCAAATGTATACAAAAATTTCCTTGCTAGTGTTTTTCTCCTTTAAATAACAACTACAAAATTTATTTCATTACTAACTTTCTTAAGTTACTTTCCTAACTTTATAAAATTTATTTATAACTTGGTATTTCCTTGAAAATCGGAGGTATTTCCTTGAAAATCGGAAATCTAGAGAATTTTTTGTGCTTGGGAAAAGCAAAAAAGAATCAATTTCAAATTCGAAGTAAGATGCAGAAATTTGCCTGTTGTATTATTATTGTGCTTAAAAAACATTTATTTTAAAAATTGTGCTAAATCAGCTAAAGATGATTGAATTAATGTGATTTACAATGAAATCATCTTTGATCAACCATGTCACGAAGTAATTAATCTAATGGCCCGGCTGTTGTACTGTTAAAAAAATCTATTGCAATTATTACTGAATACTAATTAATTGCCGAGTTCGAAATTATGATAAAATTGGTGTAAATAAAGGGTAGCTGTAAAAACAAATAATGCAAATATGCAATTAAAAATAAAATCATGTACCAAACATGTAAAATTATAAAACAAAAATGTAATCAGTTTGAATATCTGTGACTAATCAAATCTGTATCAATTTGAAAGTATCCCTGTATCAGTGTAAACAAGAAACTAATTACCCAGATTACTAAATACTCCCAAGTTCTGCTAGATCTGATTTCGAGCAATCATTTTGCCCATATAAATACTTTCAAGAAAGATCCAAGTAGCTACATTTGTATTGATGTATTTGTTCCTCTTTTATAGTCCAAAGTTAATATGAATCCAAATGAATACAAGATTCTTTTAAAAATATTAAAATTTAATGAAATGTTAAAATTTAAAAAAAATAATTTGAATGTTTTTATGTATAAAAAATTATATAACTATTTTCACTAATTATGGCAACATTTCTTTAAAACAGATATTAGGATTAGCTATGACGTTGAATTTTTGAAGGAGTTGCAAAATTCTCCACTTGCTCAAACTGATCCAAAGAATTTGCCAATTATTCCTAGCTTTACTAGTCGTAAGAAGCGAAAGAAAAGATCCAATATCAAACATATTGTGGAGAATACTGGTACATATATAGTTTATTTTTGTATCCTTACTTTTTTCCCTGAAAATTATTGAAAATTTATGTTTTTAATTTTACAGCAAAAGGGTACCTATTAAACATTCATATCTGCTTCTTTGTACAATTTATATATGTTCAGTTTATTGCTAAAAGTTTCTTTGGAAAATATTTGCTGGAGAAATATTTGGCTAGCTGGAGAAATGATTAAGGGATAATCAATGGAAAATACTGATGTTGCCAGTGCTATCAAATCTTATGGCTTCATGCGGCATGGACATATTATTTGTGTCAAAAACTCATACCCCTTCAAAAGGTTAGCCTTTGCAAGTGTACAAGGTACGAGAAAAAGAGGGGAACCCCGCACAAGGTGTGTTGATTGAAACAAGGCAGACCTTAATATGAAGGTCAATTGTTGGCTGTTCATATTGTGTGATCAGATCTACTGATGGAAGTGCATTGGGGCTACCATGGCTGGCAAATGGCTGTAGTGCACCTGAAAAAGAATATTGCTAATCAAAGTCTTAAAGCTGTTCCTCAAATTCAAGATATGCACAAAAAAAACCAGGCTTTTTTTGAAAAAGCCAAACCCACTTTCATTTTTTATCAAGCTTAGTACTCCTGGCAATTGACCTCAAAAAAGGACCTTACAAGAAAAAATTTGTGGAAGTTTTTTTTTTTTGTACATATTATGTGTTTTTTGTGGACACATATTATGTGTTTTTTGTGGACACATATTATGTGTTTTTTGTGGAGTGATGGACACAAATCTAGATTTTGCAACCGAAAAATAATTAGATACCAAAGGCAGCATTTATTTTTATGTAGCCTTATTTCTTAATTCTACAACTCCATGCAGAATTTAAACACCTGAAGTACTTCTGAATAAGGCTTTTTATTAGAAGAACCTAATTATAAATTTTTCAGATATACAATATTTTAGTTATGCATTCTAAGACTTGTCTCAGGTGGGCTCGTTAATACAATTCTTTTAAATTTCTATTATGCTTGAATTCTACAATCATCCTACTATAGTGAAAATTAAAGTTAAATAACAGAAATTATAAAAAAATAAATACAATACTGGGGGTAAAGAAGATATGTCTTCATCAGATTACACGATTATGTCCGCAAAAAATTTTAAAAGGCTTTCTTAATGTTCTCAATAGTTTTTGTTTAAAGATATGAAATAGATTCTCTTCATCTTTAGGTATGTTAACAGAATGAAAATGGGCTGTTTATTATTACTTTAAAATTTAATAAGGAAATTGTTTTCAATAATAAAGAAAAAAGTTTCCCGTTCATGTAAGTTCATTTGAATTCGCTACTTGCTTTATAGATTTCGTTTTGTGTCTTGTTCTGTTTTTATGTGATATTTATTACTTAATGTGATCTTTATTCACTTTTTATTTCTTTTTTTTTTTTAGTGCTTATCACACTATTATATTGATATATTTTGCTTTGGCTACATTGATACGATATCAGAAAGTTCTCCTTTTTGCAGATATAATTGCATGAGCTGATGTAGAGATTACATCTTTTTCTTCCTGGATTTTTATTCATGTATTTTTAAAAAATTTTTTACATTTTATTTTAACAATTTTTCTTTGTTCGGGGCTGGAGCGTTCAGTAGTAATACGCAAATAAGAATAAAAGTAATTCATTTCCTTTGCCCGGAAAACATTTTATTTCTCATTTTACATACCAAATAGCAGTTTAGAATATTTATAAGGTAATTGTAAATAGTTAGTTTATTTTAAACTAGATACAATTGGCAAAATAGGCACTTTTATGACCGTTTTATTGAAAAATAACCAATCGTTAAGGGGTTAATCTTTATTTTCCATGTTTTCTCTATATTTTTAACTTATTATATAAGCTCTATATACTTGCAGCCTATTCACAGTAAATAAAATTTATTAATTTTCTTTGTTTTTTTTCTATTACTCTTATAGTCTTTATTGTACTATATATATAAAAATCATAACTTTTATAGTTTAATTTGTTTTATAGGAAGTTCAGCTTATTCAGCAATTTTTGGTATAGCAATCTAAAATTTCATATTTTTCCAATCATTAAATACTATTTTTTTAAACTTATTATTAAATTCTTTTTTTTAACTGTTTATTATTCAATATGTTTCTATTTTTCAGAAAAGAAGCTGCCACCAAAAAGTAATGTGGTCTGTGAATTATGTGGAGCACTATTAGGTTCAAAGAAAGCTCGACGTTCACATAACAGAATGCACAATAAAGAAAAACAAAAGCTTAAACAGTTAAAAGAATGTACTGCCAATGAAAAATCCAGTTTACTAAACATATCAAGTAATTTGCATAATTCATCTGTGGATAGTAACTCCCATTCTCGCATCCAAACTAGTTTAAATGTAAATTTAAAAAGTGATGAAAAATCCAGTTTACTAAACATATCAAGTAATTTGCATAATTCATCTGTGGATAGTAACTCCCATTCTCGCATCCAAACTAGTTTAAATGTAAATTTAAAAAGTGACCCTTCTAAAAAAGAAACTCCAGCTACTAGACTTCGTTTTTGTGAAGTATGTCAAGCCAGTTTTAAAAATAGAAAACAATTAAATAGTCATCTCTACATTACTGGTCACTGTAAACAATCTTATAAATTGTTTGATAAAGAACGTGAAGTGGAAAAATTTCATAGTCGGGTGAGACAGTATCCTAGTGATCCACCATTAATTCAACCTTTTGTATCTGTTCCCCTTTACAATATGTTGGATAGTAATTTTGTAGGCGATCCTCGCGACTATAGGCTTCTTGGAGATCATTTCAGAAGTAGTCAATTGGATAATCGGGTAACTGATCGTTTTGGTTTATTACATAATCCACATCATATTGGTCCATTAGGTAGTTCACGTAATAAACACTATGCTGATTCATTTAATTATCATTCAAGAAATCTTGTTTCACATTCAAATAAACCACCGACAGGCACCAACCAACGAGAGTCTCATGTAACAAATAAAGGTAGAATTCATAAATGTTTAGTTTGTTCAGAGATGTTTAGTGATAAAAAACAATTTCTTAATCATAAAAAAGTTCATAAAAAAGAAAAGAAAGAAAATCAACAAAAAAAGAAGGAAATGGAACAATTTTTTAGTGGAAAATGTAGGGAGGAGATCATGGAAAGGCATATTGCTAAATTTATTTCGAATATCAGACGCCAAGTTGAACATCATAAGTTAGATGTTTCCCTGGATAATTTCATGGCATCTAAGAAATTGAAATTGTCTTGTGATGATAAAGAGAGGGGAATTTCTAATTCAACCACTGATAAGATCAGTGGTAGTGAGAAAGTAAAGCATGTTGAATCCTGTTCTCTAAACACTATACAAGAATCCAGAAAAGATTCATTCATATCTGAAACTTATAAAAGCAGTGAATCATATAATACTGTAAAAAATAACATTAGCGATCAGCAAATGGATGCTAAATTAATTTGTTTTATAGATACTTCAAAAGAATCTACTAAAATAGAAAGAAATGCATTTGTAACTGATAAAGATAAGAGTAATGACACGTGTATTTTAGGGGGAAATGATAATAATAAACAGCCATTAGATGCTAAGTTAAACCGATGTATAGACTTATCAAACGAATCCAATAGAAGAGAAAAAAATTCATTTATAAAAGAAACAGATCGGAACAGTAAAACACGTGGAGTTGTAAAAAAATTCTACGGCAAAAAATCGATAGATTCTGGATCAAAATGTTCTGTGAACACTTCAAACAACTTCAGAGAAGTAGGAAAAGAATCTTTTATAGTGGAAACAGATAAAATTGGTGAAACCACCTGTTCCATGGGAAAAAATAATAATGAACAACCAGTAGAATGTACAATTAACTCTTTAGAACCAAATATGGATGAAAACAGCTACAATATACATACATTAGATGATACAAACTTGAAACAAAATATGGATAAAAACAGCAATAATATACAGACACTAAATGATACATTAAACTCTTTGGAACAAAATATAGATGAAAACAGCTACAATATACATACATTAGATGATACAAACTTGAAACAAAATATGGATAAAAACAGCAATAATATACAGACACTAAATGATACATTAAACTCTTTGGAACAAAATATGGGTGAAAACAGCTACAATATACATACATTAGATGATACAAACTTGAAACAAAATATGGATAAAAACAGCAATAATATACAGACACTAAATGATACATTAAACTCTTTGGAACAAAATATGGATGAAAATATCAATAATATACATATTCTAGAAGATATGTTAAACTCTTTGGAACAGAAGAAAAGTATATTGGCTACAAAACAAACCTCACCAAGATCCAAAAAAAGAAAAGCATCTTCTGAAAACAGTGTAACTTTTGATGTTCTAAATAATAGTAAAAAACCGAAAACAGAGCTATTAAATGTAAATCTTGCAGATTCTGTCCAAAAGGAAAGCAAACAAAATATCATTGGTAGCCTGAATTCTACCGTCAAAAATAAATTTAATAGTTTAAAAGAAGAAACCATACTTATTAGTTCTAAAATTAATAAAGCAATAAAAGAAACTCAGCCCAATGAAGCGTTTGGAAAATCTATGTTAGTGTCAGATCCTTTTCATGATTTACCTTGGAAATAAGTTTCTACTTCAAGAGGTTATTGTGCAAGCAAATGAAAAAAAAAAAATTTAAAGTTCCTTGATTATTTTCTAAAACATGCAATGTTCTTTGTAGTGATATTTTTTTTTGTTGAGAATTTGCCATTACATTGTTACATTGATTATATTTATTTGTAAATTTAGCTGTTGATAATTTCATTAGAAATGCAATAAATCTTTGTTATGTAGGATGTTTTTTCTTTACAGATTTTAATTAAAATTTGATAGCATTCTAAACTAAAGATTTTTGCAGTTTTTCTTAAAAGCCTAAATATTTTTATTATTAATCATCAAATAATTTTGAGATAATATTAATTATCTAAAATATTCAAAGTGTCCCAAAATTCACACAAGAAATTATTTTGATAAAAAATTTAGATTTTTATTCAAAATGAAGAATTGTTTAGTGATTTAAAAAGCATATATTGCATAATGTCACCATATAGGGAGCCAGCATATCAGTATGCTCTTTTGAGCATATTTTCAATTACTCTTTTTATAAATGTGGCTGGATTTTGTCGATATGGTACTCCATTTCACCCTACAAAGCAGAAGTGGTTGTAGGCTTGTTGGAATATATCTTGGACACCGAAAAAACTGAACAGCGTCGAATGACATGATTAGAGCCTCTAACACTAGTCCTCAAACAGGAAATTACATGATCAGAAGATGGCACAACATTGCTCAGCAACGAAAGTGCTTTGATCTTTCATGTAGTACTCCATTTTCAATAACCCTGAATTTTCCGATGTCTTTTTTTCCCATTGGCAACTTTTTATAGCACAATTCAAATCTGACTGGAATTTTGGGACATTTTTTTAATTCACTAGCTATAAGTACTTGTAGAATACTAATAAATTTTTCACAAACTTTTAAAAAGATTAATTAAGTGTAGGAATATTATTAATTTCTCTAAATTTCTAATTTAATATTTGGATTTTTTACAAATTACTCCAAATATTATTATTATTGTTGTTAAATAAATAATCGGACAAACAAATAAATTTCATTTCATTTCAAACCGTAAAAACAAATGAATTTCATTTTATTTGTTTTTACAGTTTCTTTAACTTTTTTCTAATTTCTGTATTTAAAGGATATAATCTCATCTTATCGTTTAATCTAGTTTAAAAGGAGCATTTTAAGCAAATTTTTTTGTGCTTTAATTTTTTTTAGCTCAAAGTTTTTTATTGTGCATATAATCACTGCATCATTCTGCAATTAATATCTTAACTCTAATTTGCTCATTCTCTATATAATTATCTCTAATTTTCTACAATATTCACAGTATAATCCTAAAATATGTTACAATTTTAGTTTATTTTTTAATAGGTAAACTGCTGAATTTGACAAAAAATTTCAGTTTAAAGCAGTTTTTTTATTGCTTATGAAACTCGGAATTCTGAAATAAATAACATTGCATTTTAAAATAGTAAGAAAAGGGATGAAAGAAAATTCACATCAATGTAGAGTGATAGAAAGAATTCAAATATCAACCAAAAAATTAAAAATATCCACAAAAGTAAGCGATAAAATCTTTAAAAGAATGGTAATGAAAAAAATTAAATATTAGCAAAAAATACAGGAATTCTGTTCTGATTTCTGTATATGAGGTTTTGATTATTGTATCAAACTACTTGTAATAAGATAAGATGATTTTTCCAAATTCATTGTTTGTTTTGATTTTTTTCAAACATGTTTTTAGGCTTAAATATATGTTTATACAGTCATATATCTGCCACTGCTTTGCTTTAAAAGAATGAAGTTGATTTTTTTTTTTGCATAGTTAAAATGATTGGGAAATTCAAACATTCCTCCTTGTGTTTCCAGATAAGAAGATATGTATTGTTTCAAACAACTTGTATTGTTATAAGATGATTTTTAGAAATTTATTGTTTATATTTCCCATTTGTTTATGCTTATTTATATGTATCTCTCAAGTCACCTTGCTGTAAAAGAATGCTATTGCATTTTAAAGTGAATGAGCAAGTCATTTTACTCATTTATAATGGCTGGAAAATTGTATACATTTTGTTCATGTTTCCAGATAAGAGGTTTTGTACTCTATCAAATTACTTGCATTGTTGTAAGATGAATTTTGGAAATTCATTGTCTATGTTTTATATTTTTTAATACTGTTACCTTTCTGTAAAAGAATTTTAAAGAAGAAATGGTATTACATTTTAATGTAAATGAAAAAAGTTTACTTATTTATAATGGGAGGAAAATGCATCCTATTTTATTTTGTTCTGGATAAGAAATTCTATTCTGTGTCAAATTACTATAGTGTGATTTTTTTTTTTTCAAAATTAATGATTTATGTTTGACATTCTTTTCAAACATTTTATTATTCTTATATATACAGGGTGTCCTGAAACGACCGCATAAACTCTGCACCGCTAGATTCCTCGTTGGGAGTACATGAAAACTGCCCAAGGAAGCGTTCCTGTACGATCAATAGTTTACGAGAAACAAAGTGTGACGCCACTTCCGGTGCAAGAAAAAACACTTTATTGAACATATCAACAGCAGTATACAATGCACAACTTAAATCAGATGTTCAAAGTGTCCGTTTTAAACATTATCGTCTGGAAAGATATGCAAATACTGTTGCTGGTATGTCCAACAAAGAATTTTTTTTTCTTGCAACGGCTGTGACGTCATACTTTGTTTTTCGTATTTTTCTCGTAAACTATGGATCGTACAGTTTTTATGTACTCCCAACGAGGAATCTAGCTGAGCAGAGCTTATGCGATCGTTTCGGGATTCGGCTTATATTTGTTACCTGGGCATGACTTCATGTCTTAAAATCAGTCTCAAAGTTTTTTAGTGCTGAAAATTATTAGTCACAAAGCCAGAGTTTATGCTAGCATTTTTAAAAGCTGTTAAGCACTACATTTTGTGATACAAGAAAGACAAGTGAGTTATTCAATATCAAATTTTTTCTGAGTAATTTATGTTAAATATTTAAATTCATATAAAAGTTCAAATGACACTATTTACTGCTATATTTTCATGCTGCAAGATATCTATATATGCTTCATTATTATCAAAATAATGCAAATTTAACCCATTTGATAAAATAAAAGATTTTTTTAAGTTTATATTATTATTAATGCTGTTTTGGTTAAATTAACTAAACTATTATATTACAAGAGTAACAAAATGCCATAATTTTTAGTGTAATGTGACGCAGATCAGATAGCTTATATAGTTTCTCTCTCAAAATTTGAAGTTTCAGCAAGAAGTTTTTCCTAGGACTTTTTCAATCCAAGTAAACTCAATTTTCAACCTCATCTAAATTACATTTGTCACTTACTTTCCCACCTTAATACTGTGATTTATGAATTAAAGATTTTTTTTTCTTCCAACTCATTCAAAGTCACTTGCTTTAAGATAATAAGAGGTTTCAAGCAATTTTTTTCTCTTCTGTTTTTCTGAAACTGAAAACTTGCTAGCTTGCAAATTTGTGCCTCAGCCGCTTTTCTGTGAAGAAAAAGAGTTTTTAAAAAAAATATATGCTATTATATTTATCAGTTCTTGTTATATCCTCATACAGTAAAGCCCCGTTTATAGTTTTTTTCTATTTTTATGTCGTTTCATTGTAGCGCCAGTTAATTCTCAATCTATGCAATATAAGAAAATTACTTGTTTATACCACAGAAAACATAAGTCCTTAGTTATACATTTTTTTAAGGTATAACTAAGCACAATAGCAGGGCTGATTGTGCTCCGGAAAAATCCTGATTTCCAGATTTTTCACTAACAATGATCTGGAAGTTTCCGGAGATGGAAGGTCCAGGCGTTTCAAAAAATCAATGATCACAGAAGTTTCCGGAAATCAAATTTTCAAAAATGGAACTTAAAAACACAGTTTATTTTATTTGTTTGTAAGGGACAACCAGAGAGATACTTTATAAGCTTATATTCATGATTAATATTCATTTTTTATCAGTAAATAGTTATTATGATCATAAACTCAAGAAAGAAAGACATATTTGTAAATTTTAATTACTTCTCCTGGTCCTCATAGGTATGTGTAATTTTAAATATATTTTAAGTAAACTAAGAAATATTGAGAAAAAGGAAAAAAAAACTTGTCTAATTTTTTTTAAATTTAAACTTTTTTTTTTTAAATCAAGAAATTTTCCGCAATTTTGACTTCGGCTCACAATTACCCCTCCAATTGTTAACCTGGTTTCGATGAACAATAACTGAAGTTCTAAAAAGAAATCCCTCTCAATTTTTACTGAGTGAAGACCATAAAAAAGGCAGGAGTTCACAGTTGCTCTGCTTACACACTATATCCTTTCAAATGTGCCAAAAATTGTAACGAAGATGCCAAAAAATTGTGTTGTCTTTTAAATTAAAAACTTCTCTGTTTAGAAAAAATATATATATGGTGCACCAACAGATTTATCGCGACTGAATTGAACCTAACTTAAAGAAAATATTCTTTTGTTCTTCATTAATTACAGAAAGAGGAAATTAACACAATTCTAATTATTGAATTAAATTGCTCTACTTTTCTTTGATGCAAGTTGTTTAGCAGAATAAAAGTTAACTGTTCAAAAAAGTTCTGTTTTTATTTTGAGTGTTTTATTTAGATCAGTTGTTGATTTAAATGAAACTATTTCCTTGCCTTTTAAATTCTTTGTGCTGTGTATAAATTTTTGTTTTACCTTATCTATATTATTTTTTTAAACACCTGCGTTTATTAAGAAAAAAATTCCTAAGTCTGTTGAAATCTGAAAGTCTTCCTGTAGTTTTCAAAGTCTAGAGACTTGTAAATGGTGCTTTAGTGTACTTTCATTCTCTCTTATAACTTTGAAGAGAATTTGTACTGTGATATGTATTGTGATATATTCTGTAGCTATATACTCTTTCTATCTGCTGAAAGGCTTGCAAATGGTGCTTTGTATTCCATTGGGACTTCAGTACTGTAGCTATGTATTCTGATTTTTTTTTTTTTTTTTTTGAATGTACAGAATCAAACAAGTGCTGTTTTTTATGAGGACATTGCATTGAGTATTTAAATTTATCAAAATATTCTATGTTTCCTTGTGTACTTATATTTACTTATTTAGGTGGAGTTCCTGTACTCTGATATGTAGTTGCACAAAAAACTTTTTTGAAGTGTTTTTCTTAGAGAATATACATACATTATGGACATAGTCAGTTCGAATAATGAGTCTGAGGCTAGTCAATACAAGTTATTTTTTGAAATTCAAATACAGTAGAGCGCCGATTATCCGAACTGCTCGGGACCGAACGTGTTTCGAATAGTTGGAAAGTTGTTTAAATGATTATTATTGATGCACTAACTTCCCTTCACACTTTTTTCTAGTCTTAGGATTGGCAGTACTATCTAAAATAAAGCTCTGGCGAGTTTAAGACCTTTTTTTTTTTCATTTTTAAATATATTTCTTTTTTACATCTTTTTTCAATTTGAATAATTTTTATCGTATTTCAGCTTTTTTATAACTTTTTTGTCTGATTTTACCACATTTTTCTTTATTTTCCATTGCAAAAGATATCCAGCAAAGACTTTTGTTTCAAAGAACATGCTCTTTTTTGAGTAGCCATATCCCTTATTCTTTTTAAATAAATCAACTGAACTGGATCAACATCATTTTGACGTTCTAGGCCAGGGGTGGCGAACCTTTATACATCAACGTGCCATTTTCTCTAAAAAAAATTGCTTAATGAGGTCATAGACGTGCCGTCAAATAATTTTGTCTTCGTGATTATTGAGAAAATAATAATACTAAATACTATCAACTCAAAACTCTTTATTTACATTGAAAAAAAATACATTTTGCAATATCTCAGATATACGCTTAATTCAACTTTTAAGTAACAGCAGTGTGACTTCTGTTGTTGCAGATTAGATGACAAATAACTTATATTAGGTTGTAAGATGTTAGTTTAAGCAGGACTGTTAATTTTTTTTTTACTATTTATTTATTGTTAACTTGTTTATATGGTTATTAATTGTTTTTTTAGCATTAATTTTTAATTTTTTTATTAATAATTGTTTATTATTTTTTTTAATTTAATTGTTGCATATGCTTCATAGTGTAACAACAATTGTGATCGGTGGAGTGCCCAAAATATTGTGTCGAGTGCCATTGGTTCGCCATCCCTGTTCTAGGCAATTCATTGCAATATCTAATGAATTGCATGCTTCTATATGAGAAGATCCACTATCTTGAACTTGATCACGTACTTCTTCATCTGAGGAGTTCCGATTTTCATTCAAAATTTCATAAACAATTTCATCATCATTTAAAATTTGAAATCCTGACTCATTTTCAGTGCCTCGACGCCAGTCTTCTATTTCTTCTGCTTTATAACCTGGCATCTTTTCACCCGAAAGATCTACCGATTCACAAACTTCAATTTCGTTTGTTTTTCTGATAAGAATTTTATTCCAAGATTTAAGATTCCAAGCACTGTAATTACTAATCATTAACCATAAGTGACAACTACCCGTTTCCAATTGTAGAATTTCAGCACTTATCTATTCATAAACACATTCCAACCATTGTAGATTGTCAAAATGAAGCTCGCATTCTTTGATGATAATTTTCAGTTGAAGAGGGCTAAAAGGGTATGTAGGTTTAACTGTAAAACAATACATGTATGTATGGCTACTATAAGAAAACTGCTGAAAAAGGTTGTAAATTAAATATGGTCTTCAGATGTAGTGGATATTATCTATTCTTCTAAATTTAGAAAAATTGTTGATAAGTTAAAAAANAAAAAAAAAAAAAAAAAAAAAAAAAAAAAAAAAAAAAAAAAAAAAAAAAAAAAAAGCGAATTTGGACATAGTTCGGATAATCGGCGCTCTACTGTATATAGCTCACAATTGTTTTGAAATTTATTACACTGTGACATGGGCTTCAATTTATATTCCATTCCATTGTGAAACTAGTCACATAAAGTTTGAAGAAACTTGGGCTTCTTTTTTAACAGAATTATGAACATATACGTCTTCATGGAATTTAGCATGTTCCTAATGATTGTGTTAGCAGTACCATGACTAAACTCTCTGGCTCCAGAAATATTATCTACTGTTGCAAGATGGTCTTTAATAAGTTCAACCACTTTTGTAACATTTTAGCCTTGTTCCACTCTGGTTTTCATCCTCCACTGAAATGCGTTTTTGGTGAAAGCACTTCCTCCAATCCTAAACACTAGGCAGAAGTAAGCTTCTCATTTATATTCCATTCAATTGTGAAAATAGTCACATAAAAGTATGAAGAATCTTAAGCTACTTTTTGAACAGAGTTGTAGACATGTTCCTTGACTTCATAGTCCATTTTAAGCTTTTGTCTCTGAATTGCTTTTTGAACTTCCCAGAAATGCTGAAGTCATATGGAGACAGATCTGGACTTTGTCTTAGTTCTTGTTTTAGTGTTAAGTTGTTGTTTTTCCATTGTTGTACTTTCATTAATGTGCTTTAATAAACAACTAACTTGAATTTAATGTGCCCCAGTGATTCTGTAAACAGTGCCATGATTAAGTTCTTTTGATCCATAAAGGTTGTCTACTGCTGTATCAAGATGGTCTTCTTGCTCCACTTCTAAACCCTTGACACAAATTTGCTTGACATTTATCAAGAATTTTATAGCCTATTACATAATTGGCTGACAAAAAGTTCTGAATGCCCTGTTGGTCCATTTCGGATGTCGTTACTTGTCATCCCAGTATAAGAACCTCTGAATTAATCTTCAATACTACCATGGAAAAATTTTATCTGCAGAGAGTATGTTGCATTTGGCAGGTTCTCAAGTTTTAAAAAACAAGATTGCCCGATACTACAGATTAATAATAACTTAAATACACTATTAAAAGAAAGTACTTAAGATAATTAGAGCTGATGAAACTTGACTTTTGCAGATAAAAGATAAGCTGTCAATACAGAGGAGATAAATTTTTTTAAGTTTGACTTAAATTTTTCTGCATTTTTTTTTTATTTTAAAAAATATTTGGTTGCAGGGCAAAATAATTCTGCAGTGCCTGTCTCTGTGCCAAGCTATTTCTGCTGCCAGGTTTGTCACTTTCGTAAGAGGCATGAATAAACTTAAAAAGCTCGGCTATTATTGCTTGTAGAAAAATTACTACCTTGGAAAAAGTGAGAAAATCCTTTTCATCCCACTAACAATTACATTTCAAGTTCCTTTCATTTTCCTAAATACCATAGTTGTGGTTCAGTAGTCTCTGATTCATTATTTATTGACTCTTATTAAATTATGAGGATAATTCACTTACTTTATCACTGTTAAAAAAATATGTACTCATACTTGTTATTTTTGTTTTTGTTATTATTTTTGCTATCATCTTTTCAAAAGTTCTTATAATGTGATATGTATTAAGAATTCTTTTTTACCTTTAAGAAGATTTTTGTTGAAAATGTCAATATCTTTTCAATTCGTACATGGAGAAGAAATATTATTTATGTTCACAATTATTCAGAGAATGTAACTTCATTGTATTGAAGTCTTAATTTCAAGTTTGTACCAATAAAGCTTTCTGATTATTGTTTATTCCGATTTTTTTTTTATCGAAAACTATTTTTATTTCCATTGTTGTAGTTCATTTACGTCGCTCTAGAGCTGCACAATGGGCTATTGGCGACGGCTGTGAAACATCCCGGACTATGATCCGAAGACATGCCATCGCAATTTTGATCTTCTGCAGAGGGGGTCGTGGCACCCCCGCTTCGGTAACCCGACGACGTGCACTTTACGGTAGAACAGTTTAACGAGGACCAATACCTGGCACTCTTGTTAAATAAATAAGAACGACTGCTGTTTCAGACCTGCAAATGCCTATTATTCCATAGTTTACGAGTTATTTTACTAATACACGAAAGAAAATTAAATTTCTGAAACTGTCCTTCATTTCGTTAAAAAATTTTAGTTTTAAATTGTTCAGTTGTTACCACACAATAAACTTAAAACAATTGCCCATGAATGAAAAAATAGTGACACCTCCTTTCTTATTCTAGATTAGGAATCTTCAGTTTATAGCCAGTGGACCACTAGTGACCCTCCATTGATATTTTATTGTCCCACTCACTGAACTATCACACTATAAGGGTTCGATTAAAGAATTAAAAAGACCATTGCAGGTGATAAAGAATACAAAATTTTTTGCTGAAACTTCTAACAACAAATTTTCGAATTTATCTATTTTCTTTTTTGTGATCTATGCTTCAGTTGAGCAAAATCGATGCTTAACTTCACATAATACGTTTATGCCTTTTGTTAAATATATATATATTTTTTACAATTAAGTTTAGTATTAACGATGTCCTTGTCCTTAAGACTGCTGTGAGATGAAATAACGTTTTTTGGTATACAGTATGCTTCTTATATAACTATTGTGAGTTTGTAACACCTATTAAAAAACTATGGTCAATTTTTGCCTATCTTTAGCCAGCGCCATCTTCTCTAAATTTGAAAATGGCGCAAAACTTCAATAAGAAGAAAATAAAGAAAAAACATTTGTGATATAATTTGCTAATATTTAAAAGGTACTACAAAGTTGCATTAGTTATCCTTATAAAAATTGGGAATTATTCAATGATTTTCATCTAGGTGGCTAGATCTTGCCAAATTGGCGATTTTTGAAAAACCTTTAATAACTTCTGAAATATTCAAGTTATTTGACTGTTCTAATTCTCAGATAATTCTATACGGCAAAATAATATTTATGGTTTAAAATTATAGTTATGTTTGCCGCATGTAAGGCTCTTGAACTGAATTTTTTTTCCTTGGTGAAACAAATAGCTGCTAATATAAATTTTTAAAATCTTTCTCAAAAATGAAGTAAATTAGGGATTTCCAATAAATATGTAAGCAAGGAGGAAACGCTATCGAAATCTGTCTACGCATAGATGAGGACGATGGAATGAATAACATCAAAAAGTGTTCGTCTACTCGGAGGTATTTCTAATCATCTATTTTTACTTTTTTTTCCCTTCCAGAAACAATGTTCTAACAGGTGTATGGCCATTAAGGGCAGTGTACTGCAAGTGAGCAATTTATAAGTGGACGAATTGCAGTGTAATGCTTTTGTGATCATCTTAAAGAGGGTTTATTATAAGCTATTCACTGTAAATGTTATATCATCATGTTTTTTTTTTTAAAAAGACAATCTTTTTTATATGTTATGCAAAAATATTTAAATTAAGTTACTGTGTCATAGATAATTTCCCTTCAACACTTCATTTATATATTTTTTTTCTTTTATCAAATGCATATTTCCATCCACTTAGCTTACATATTGAACTTTGAAAGTCCTGATAAAAATAGTAAAATTCATGGTAACTATGACTGACAAAATGGTATAAAAAATATATTTACGAGTTAATAATCTTAATTTTTAACTCTCCACCTCCAGTAAAGTAAGTTCAATGAAAATTGATACTAATTAGAAAAATGACCTTATCGATCTACAGATCAGCATTTCTCCAAGATTTCATAGAAATAATTTCTTGCATCCAATGTAGATGGCAGCACTACACAAAATTTATTCAAACTGAATTCTGTGATTAAATATAAGTAATTTTAATCCCTACCTGATTAATAACTGTAAGATTAATAGAAATAATAAATATAAACGAGATAAATTATGATTAGGTAATCAATTATGAGAATGGAACAATCGAATAAGAATTTTTGTCAATAATGCGTATCCGTTGTCCTCAAGAAAAATTAACAAATTTTAAAAATTATTTTAAGAAATCATTATGTTGTTCTTGTGTTAAATTTTTTTCTTCACATGATGTATTGAGATATTCCTTACAGTAATTTTAAAATACATTCTATACCAAAGATCTATACCTTTATTTATAAGTTTGCAATCTTTATCACAAGAGCAAGAAATTATGGCCTCACTATAATTTATTTATACTCTTCACTTATTTAAGTCCCGCAGTGGACTGATCGTTAAGACACGGTTCTCATCAGATCACCGAAGTCAAGCATCACTGGCTGCGGTCAGTGTGCGGGTGGGTGACCCACTTGGATCAGTCTGCGTAGGGACCGAGGGTGTGCGGTATTGGTCCTCGTTAAACTGTGCTACCGTAAAGTGCTCGACTTCGCGCGCAGGTCGTTGGGCTACCGAAGCGGGGGTGCCATCCCCTGTGCAGAGGATCAAAATTGTGATGGCATGTCTTCGGATCATCCTCAGGGATGTTTCCCAGACCGTCGCCAATAGCCCATTGTGCAGCTCTAGTGCGACGTAAATCAACAACATCACTTATTTATTTTCAAATAAACGCATGGTTATGAATTGAAATTTTGTTTATAAGTTCTCAAGGACGTAGCTAAGGGGTTTTACCCCTTTTCAAGACCTTTTTACCTTTTTCAAGATATAAAATTATATTATCAAGTCAAATCGAAAATATTTCTAAGAAGCAGTAAAAATGCCTACCTCGGATTTTGTGGAATAACGAGAACGAAGTTAATAATGGCGCCATCTATGAATGTATTGACATGATTCGAACACTCAAAAATAGGTGCTCAAGCCCTGCTGTGCACAGATCATCAAGTATTACGTCTAGTGATTTAGTTCCTTCTTCATATCTTGGTCATCTTCATATTTTTAAATCAAATGCAGTTTTTTATTCGAGAATATCTTTCCGCTGCAGTTTTTTGACATTATTATTCAACCCTTGGCCAAAGAATCTTTGTTCGCCAAGATTCAACCTATAAGTTACTCTTTCTAATGTAGATACGTCAACGTTAGCCCCACTAGTACCACAAAATCATTGTTTATGCCTCATGCTGATGGGTATGTTAAAAAGAGAACAAAGTAAAAATGCGAAACTTTAAAACTATTTTCACCTTATGTTTCAAATTAACTTAATTCAAATTATTCTTAACTTTTTTACCTTAAAAACCTTATGTTTCAAATTTCTTCTAAATTCAAAGAGCTGATTATACCACTGAACATGGTAGTGTGCAGTGCGGAAAAATAAACGGATTACCGGAATTTCTCTTGACCTACTGATCGGAGTTTAGCGTTCTAGGACTGAGATCTTAATGATTCGAAGGAATGACATCAAATATGCTAATTAAGTAGCGCAAACGATATTTTAAGTTACGAAAGCAGAGGCGCAAAAACGTAATTTACTATGAATGAACATGCGCTTTCAATGGATTCGGGCTCCTGACCACCAAAATATAGTGAATAGCCGCAATCTGGGAAATGTGAGTCTTGTTGGCTCAGGGGATAGAGCGTTCGCCTTCCAATGAGATGCACCGAGATCCAATCCCAGCAATTGCTGGTCGATACGAATTCCGCATCAGGCTTGCATCGACAGCAGTGCTGATGTAAAATATTCTCAGTGGTGGACGGATGATGGGTTAGAGTTTCCTTGGGCTTACCGTGGGAGGTTCTCGTGGTCTTCCTCTCCATGTAACGCAAATGCGGGTTAGTTCCATTACACTGCCCTCCACGAAGGTAAATTTCTCTCAATACTTGATCATTGAGTTCCCTAGTCTTCTTGCTTGGATTCAAAATTACAAGGCTACGGAGTTGGACAGCCGACCCAATTTTTTGGGTAAATCTTCATCGCAAACCCAAAAAATTGGGTCGGCTATTCAACGATGGTTATAAAATAAAATTTTAAAAAATCTGGGAAATATTATCTGCATAATACTTTTTGCGTATTTCACCATATCTCGAGAACTTTTTAAGCGCGAACTGAAAAATTTTGCACGCTATTATTTATCCAAAGATAATTCAATGCAAAAAATAACTCTAGTGAATATTTATCATTTTTTATTCTTTTATTATTAGGAAAAAATTTGAACTCTAAGGTATACAATTTCTCATATTATTTTAAAGAATGTGATTTTACATGGAAAAATACTCAATTTTAGTGAAATCGGGCGAATAGTTCCTGAGAAATCGAGTTTTAAAAAAGTCGTATATTTAAAATTCGATTTCTCAAGAAATAGTCGGCCGATTTCGAAGTGTAAATGCTATGTAAAATTGTGATGTAATGCCATATAAAATTACATTCTCTAAAATGATGTAAAAATCGTATACCTTACAATTTAATTTTTTCGATTGTAACAAAATAAAATAATAAATATTTAATGAAAGTTATTTTTTGCATTTATTTATCTAAGGATAAACGAATTTTATAATTATGTGCTAAAATAGTAGTATTTCAATCCGCTTAAAAAGTTCTGAAGATAGGGCGAAATACGCAAAAATTAAAAATAGCAAGAGATTCAAGCTTTCGACCGCTCTCCTGATTAAACTATGGGGACCATATTTCCCAGATTACGGCTACTCACTATATTTTGGGTGTCAGAAATACAAATTAGTCAGGGGAAAAAAAGGGTATGCTTATTTATAGAAAATGCGTTTTTGTGTCTGACTTCGTAATTCAAAATATCTGCACTAATTAATTAGCATATTTTAGGCCACCCCTTCGAACCATTAAGATTATGTTCAAGAACGTGAAGATAAAATCATGAGATCAAAAGTTATTCATAGTGGCCCCTATAAACATTAAATTTTTTTCTACAGATTTGGATTATTGGTTATCAAACCGTAATTTGGAAAATATGGTTTCGTTATGTTAAATACTAGAGCAGTCAAAAGTTTAGGCATCTTTATGTTAATTTCACTTTTTGCGTCTTTCGCCATCTTTTTTCGTATCAAAAATTTTTAGCATACAATTCTAAAACTCGTTTATCCAAAGATATACAAGATTAAGATCCACACAAAAAATACTTTTGTTATTTTATATATTTACGATTGGAAACGTTTTGAATTGTAAGATTTTCACATCTTTAAAAGTACGTAATTTCAGATGGCAAAATTTGAGTCAAATCATTTAAATGGTTTTTATGTTAAAAAATTTCAAAAACTCGTTTTTTATTTTATTTTTATTTCTCAAAAGCCATTCATCTGAATGTGTTGATCTGTAAAATTGGCACTTAATTATAGTGTGAAAATCCAATAAAAAGAACAAAAGTTTTTAGGGTGATAATTTTTATTTCAGTGACAAAATCGTTATTTCCTTACGTTATATCTTACATAGTTATTATTTTTTTTAATTTTATTTTTGCCCTCTCGTTTCTCGACAGTGCACCCAGGTTCAAATTCTAGTGATGACTGATGGTCAATTCGTCTGGCCTTTTCATTTCGCGACCACACTGGGCTATCGTAAGGAATCCCCAGTGATAAACGGATCATCCTTCCAGGAATGTCCTTGCTTTTTGGGTTGGGTTTAAAACTACAAAGCTACGGAATTGAACATCAACAATTCGATGAATTGAACAAATTCGATGTGATGGATGATAAAATAATTTACAGTAGACATAGTACGTGGGATTGAATAATTATGATAATAACTTGTAAAAACAGAAAAAAAGATCTGAGTAAATTAAATGAGATTTTCAAAATGTGCGAAATTACTGAAAATTCTCGTAAAATATTTCTTAGAAAAAGTAAAAGAATCATGAACAAAATTTTAACTTTTCAAAACAGCAAGAGACAGAACGTTTTTTTCTATTGTTATTATTTTTTTTCTTACTTTTTAAGTACGGTGAAAAAAATTGTGAATGAAAAATTAATCTCTCGAAATAAGAAAAAGACCAAAAATTCTGTTTTCTTAAACTTTCCAGAATGAGTAAAAGATCGAAAATTCTCTTTTAAATGTTTCTTAAAAACAGTAAAAAAAATAATAAAAAAAATAGTGACTACAAATAAGTTTTTTAAAATCAGAAAAAGGCTGTAAAGTCTCGTAAAATATTTGTTAAAAACAGTAAAAAAAAAAAAAAAAGATTTTAAAATTAGTTTTTCTAAATGAGCTCAACACCCAAAATGCTCTTAAAATATTTCTAATTTATTAGGTGCCTAAATTGAAATGGAAAAAAAATTATTGCAATTTTGAATTCTCTTATAAATGTCTATTACTATTCAAAAATTAACTTATGACTCGGGTGTTGGCTTAATATTTAAGGAAGATGCCCTAAAATCCCATCTTTAATGCAAACGAAGGCCAAATTCCACACGAATCTTCATTATCAATGCCAAGGCCAGGCAAATATTCTTATAACCACTGTCCGCCTCTATACCCCACCAAGATTGGGCGACTTGCAGAGGAGTGCAAAAACGACGCGGTAATTTCAAGGTCAAAAAAGTAAAGCATAGAACAAAAGGCAGCACTATTTTGCAAATTATCTTTTGAAAGAAAACGCCTTTTATTCGAAATGCGCTGGAGCGTTTTTAATTGAACCCAGCCACCATTAATCTTCCATCACCAATCTTTTCATATTAAATTGCATTGAACAAGGGATCAAAGAAAGGAATGAGAACAAAGCTAACATTCCCTGTCAGTCTTGAGCTGTTGAAAGAAAACAGGCAATTTGAAAAGAATAAAAGTGAAAACTTTCTTTTTTGTCTCAGCTACAGAAAGGTACTTCCGACCTAAAGTTAGGATGTTTTTAATTAGTTAGCGTTAATTATTATCCACTTTGATGAGATCTTTGTGTCGTTCACGTTGGAGTCAACGTGAAACTTAGAGATGATTAGTGTTCGCTTACTTTGAATGCAGTGTTCCACAACGATCCACAGTTACGCTTCTTTTTTGCGTAATCATCAATCTTATCTTCCATTATTGTCTAATAGCATGAAATTTTATTTTAATAGGACTAAGTTTTGAATAACTCGCTTTCGTGTCTATCGAAAATTCGATCACAAGAAAACTACTTGGGAAACTCAGGCCCGTACTGGAATTTCATGCCTTATCACAATACCTGTTTCATTCATTTTCGGATGGCTCCAGGCAAAATATATGGTTAATTTATTGCCAGATAAAATTTTGACCACTTTCAAATTGGATAAGATAAGGTGCTCAAATTTTATTTTAACAGCAGCTCTCTATCAATGCTGGATGACAATGCAAGTTACAATAGTTTTCTGGCAGTCACAGGTAGTATCGTCAATTTAACGCCAAATGGTATTTGTTGTCGAAATACTGACCATTTTCTGGTTAAGAGGGCTCAAATTTCACCTACCCTTTTGTGCCTTACGATGATAACAGTTTCAGTTTTATCCTGACCACTGCAAACAGAATTTATCGCCGTACTGTCAAATACAATTAACCATCAATGAAAAATTCAATGAATATCAGAACTTACAGACATAAAACTTAAAAGAAGAAGATAATAAAATAAAATAAGCAGGTTTTTCAAATGGATTAAAAGGAATAAAACATATTTTTGTCTGACGTAACAAAGCAAAGTAGCTCATAATCCCTTTCAAAATAAAGTTACATTATCATCGAGCAACCTCCCCCGCCACTTTTGAAAGTAATGAGCCTTACGTTTTAGGTATCATAAAAATATTTTTTCTCTCTTCTTTGAAGTCGTCTTGAAAAATTTACTTTTAAATTTTTGTTATTTTATTTCTATGCATAGGACAGTGATGTTTCACAAAAAGATTTTTGTGAAAACCAAATAATAGCTGTTTTTTTTTTTTTGTTTTTTTTTACTTACAGTTAAAGTTGTAAATATTAGAGGCATAATGTTTTGCTCATACTCTAATTTTGACGACTATATTTTTAGAATATGTAGCCTATTCTCCTCTAATTTTGTTCACTAGCCTAGAGATATACTAATAGAAATTTAGTTAAAATTTAATAGTTTTGCATTTGCATATACTTAATTATTTTGACATCTGCTGTTTCGTTTAAGACAGTCTGTCTCAAAACAATGTTAGAGAGGTTCTTAAACAAAAAAACTAAATTTTGGCGAGTTATTTTTCTCTTTTACAGAATTTATTGTTCCTTTTTGTTTTGAATAATGAACTGACTGTTTCTACAACGCGCCGCTTTGGCTCCCAAAGGCAACAACAACATAAGCGTGATCTCGAAGAGCTACTATTCAACTCTCGCGAGAACTCCTCTATACACCAGACTCTCAAGCTGGTGGTTAGACAGAAAATCCCTTCCTAAAAATAATGCTACCTAATCTAAGTTTCACGTTTAATTCGAAGCTTTTTACTAAATATTTTATTAATTTGTAAAAATTGATAAGTATGATTTAAAGAAGTTTGAACTTACTGTTATTGATTACAATTTATGTAGCCAGATTTCGTGATGGACGCCGTTAAAGGCTTTGGATATATCTAAAAAGATAGCTACGTTTCTTTTATTTTAATTTATGCTGCCGTAAATTAATTTAATAAATTAGAGTAACGTTTTCTCAGCGTTTGAATAGGGTAGAAATAGGGTAAAAAACTGATTTTTATTTTATTTTATAAACGGTGTTGTATTTTATAACCGGTGGGTTATCAATGCTTACAACTATCAAGGTTCAACTCCGTAGCTTGTAAATTTGTGTCCAATCGAAAAGACAAGTGAACTCCTGGATCAAGTATTGGGACAAATCAGGAGGCGTTTTTGATTGAACTAACCTGCATTTGCTTTACATAGAGGTGGAAACCACGAAAATATCTCATGATCAGCCCGATCCCAAGAAGAGGATTCTAACACATGATCCGTCTAGTACTGATTTTTAAAAGAAAAAAAAGTTATAATAAATCATGTAAGAAAAAAGTATCTAGTATCCTGTCCTTAATAACATTTTCAAAACTTTTGGATATTAAGTGCAGCATGGATATCTGTCTATAATTGTTGTAATTTGAAAAATCTTGATTTCTTCAAAAAATTTGTTTAAAAGTACGTCTTAGCTCAGAACCTTTCAGATAGATGGCAGCACCACTCTTTTCTGAGGCCACTTTCACAATTTTGTCATCGATATGAAGGGGAAGGAAATTTTATCCAGATCCCTGAACCCAAGATACTGCTCGCGGACGAGCACATATATCACATGCACTCAGTGGGTCTCAGCGGAGTCATGGCCCCTCTACACAGTAGATCGATTCTCTTTTTACTGAGCTACCATGACCCACATTACCAAGGTAAATTGAGAAAAACTCTTGATTCTGCACTTAAACGGATTACCCTAGTTAATTTGCAGGTTAGTAATGTAATATGCGTGTTAACGGCTTTCGAGCCTTTAAAAGTAACATATACAAATTCAGGCAAGTTGGTTGGAGGGGTTGATGGGCAAATTAAAAAGATTATTACTCATTTTTCTATGTAGTCAGAATATAGAGCTAGTTTATACCACCGTTTGAGAAAGTTACGTGAAAACGAGTCAATTTAATGTTTCAAGAAAAACGAATGTAATTTTATGAAAAATTCGCAGTGCAATAGAGCCGTATCGACAAAAACGATGTCACAACTTTCGTATCCAAGGTATCAAATCATAACAATCCACAGATTATCATTTATGACTTTCTTCACACGGACTAGGAAGTCGTCGTTATAACAACGGGGTAATTTCAATAATTGAGAATTTCACGTTATAAGAATTCTCATGGAAAAGCTTTAATGTTGTCCATTAAGAGAATGTAACTTTCCCGAACGACGCCCTTCTCTGTGAACAAGCTGCAATTTCAGTTTTTGTTTCGAATGTGGATTAGTCATTCTCTGATTGTAATGAGGCAGCTTCTGTCGTTGAAATTGTTACTATTATTTTAGAATTGTTGTGTGCTGCTAACGGTTAGGTTCTCTATGTGCTTTGAATATGATTTGGAATTATAATGTGAAAAAATAAAAAATATTTGCAGATAAAATTAATTTAATTTTTTTGAAGGAATTGCTATCCTTATTACAGCATGTTGAGGATACATATTTTTTTTGTTTTAGGGACTTTCATTTTTAATAACTAAGCAGTCCGTAAAATTTTAAAAATTTGTTATTTAGGAAATTTATTAAAAATTTAGCTGCAATAAAAACTTTTTAATTAACTGTAAGTAAAATAATCAGGAGTTTTCGTAAAGAGGGCTAGTTATATATATATATATATATATATTAACCCCATATATTTGATGTACTTTTTACTTAACGCGTTGGGCTCGGCGTGGTATCAATGAATGCCCCGCAGACTGTCCTGCATCAGCTCATAAATTCAGTAAGACGGAGTGACTCTATTATGCACCACATTATAATGTTTAGCACACATAGACGACATTCAAA
>NC_092211.1:44382102-44385317 GCF_043381705.1 Parasteatoda tepidariorum | reverse complement strand
TTTATGAAAAATATATTAATGTTGAAATTTAAATACCTTAATATTTATTAAATAATAAGTAATTATAAGTAAGTAGAAATATTAAGTAAAGTAACTACAGATATATTGCTTCTTAATCAATGAGATGGGTGTGCCTGGTGTTTTTTCGCAAGGTTCGCTATATTGGGTTCAAAATTTATCAATTTTAATCTTAAATGCCCTCGAAACTCCACACTTAATTTATTTCTGTACTTAGTTAAGATTGAATTTACGTGACTGAAACCGGCTTCAACCATATAGGAACTTGGAAATGCTAGCATAAATGGCTGAGCTATTTCGTAAAGTTTTACATATTTTTGCATTATATTTATATTTGTCCAAAATTTGCTTATTGTTAAATTTTTAAAAAGCGTCTTTGCTTCAAGATCCGATAATAATTCAGCAAGCTCATCTGGCAGGTTGATGTTCACAATACTTGTTTCACCCGAATAAATATACGTTTATTAATTTATGTTCTATAAAGAAACTGATATTAAGTCAATTATTAAAAAAAATCGCAAATTTTACATACTCAATTAGGTATGTGTTATTTGCGTATTAAGAACTGTTTTTTCTTCGACCCCCAATCGACCCTTCTGATTCGGATCGACCCCCATTCGACCCCCTGGCTCAGATCGACCCCCGCTTTTGCCAGATAGACCCCTGGGGGTCTATATAGACCACTTTGGCGACCTCTGATCTAAGCGAATCTTTCGTATTAGATGTGAGAAAATTGTCCTAGAAGTTGATGTTTCTTCTGATACAGCAAGTCTGCTTGGTGAACCAAGCAAATTTAAATCAGGAGATGCGTTTCTTGTTTTTCAGTGGCGCCATCTGTGACTTGTGTGTGTGACTGAAAATACGATTTCAGTCACACACACAAGTCATTGCCCACAGTTTTATAACTGTTCTCTTTATCCCTCAACTCGGC
This sequence comes from Parasteatoda tepidariorum, assembly GCF_043381705.1. Lineage (NCBI taxonomy): Eukaryota > Metazoa > Arthropoda > Arachnida > Araneae > Theridiidae > Parasteatoda > Parasteatoda tepidariorum. Next base: position 44,384,368 of record NC_092211.1, on the reverse strand, counting down.
AACGACGTTATATATCTAAAGTATTTATAAATACTTAGCGTTTTCTTTGTTAAACTAGTGTTAAACTAAATTTGATTTATCTTTTTACTATTCTTGTAATCTTAGAATTTATTCCATTTACATAAAAATATTTTACCAAGATGATATGCCCTAAAAGCAATTATTGTTGTATAAAGTAATAAAAGATAAATGTTTGCTCAACTGTTAAAAATAATGACATCTAGTGGTAGAAGACTCTACTATCAATGAGGAACAGTAAAATAATAATTTTAAAATAAATATATAATCTATAGATTAAGAAATAAAAAGTAATTTAATTTTTTAAATCATTTTTAATCTAGCTTTAAACTATTACTTTTTATAGCATGAAACGGGATGCAACATAATAAGCTATTACTTTTTACATCAATTAAATTAACCTTGCAGTTGAGGACTTAATGATTACGCTTATCTGTCTATTAAAAAATCGCTAAGGACGCCACGTTCCTGTCGCTATTTTAGTTTTTTTCTTTTTTTCATTTTTTTTTTTTACTTTGTGCAAAGCCTATAAGACTTAGAAACTTAAAATTGCGAAGGGGTATAAAACAATTCACAAGGAATACGGTGCAATAAAAAAATTTGAAATTCAATTTGATCGAGAATTATTAACAATTAAACTTGTAGTAAAAAATATCGCGCAGGCCGCTTTGCTTCTAAAAAGCCTTATTCGTCATATTTCCGTGAAAACATAATGTCAATAGTCAAATATACGTTATTGATTATCAAATTAGTTTTTGAGGTTATTTATTGTGTGATATCGAGATTCAATTTTCAGGACTTATTTGTTATCTGTATGTTTTTAGAGGAAATGGAATTATTAACAGTTTCATTTGTTGTAAAAAGTATATAAAACGAAATTTGTTATAAAATATATCAAGCGGGCCGCTTTGTTTCCAGAAAACCTAAGGAAATGCTTTTATTATATATAGCTCATTATTTATATATATATTATTATTATTTTCAAAAAAAACTTTACAATAACAAATTTTATGAAAATCCTAATCACTTACTCAACAACAAATTGACAAAAAAGGGAAAAAAATAGATTTATTGAAAAAATGATTTATCTTATTTCATTGAAAACATGTCTATGCCCAAATATGCGTTATTCATTATCAAATTAGGTTTTGAGGTTATTTACTTTGTAATATTAAGATTTTATTTTCATGTCTAATTTGTTATCTATGTTTGTAAAAGAAATGATATCAGTTATTTTACCTGTCAATTCAGACTAAGAATGATAATTGAAAGAGAAAGAGGGGAGAAAAACATGCTATGAACTCTGATTTAATCGGTCTTAATGAAAATACGATAACACATTTTTAAGTAATTCTGAAATCGATTTTATAACTCTGATTAAGTTTTTATTTCTATTTTATGATAGCTAAGAATAGAAAAGGAACAAAAACGATACCATACTTAATATTTAAATTAAAACGACCATATAAGATATTTAAACTACCGTCATTCGGGGCTACTTTGCAGGATTTCGCAATTTCTGAAATTTGACATGTAAAAAAACTATGTTAATTCAAACTTTAGTAAAATTTATTGATATTATATTCATAACTGGACTCAGACGAGTGAATTTGATCAATATTCGCATTATTTGTATGTAATATTTGCGAATAATAAGTCAAAACATACCTTGCACAAAGTAGCCCCCAAATGGGGCTACTTTGTGCAGCGATAGGAATTCAGTTTAATAATCATGTTTTTAGTAAAATATTGATATAAAATTGTTAGAAAAGTTAATTGTTGACATTTTTAAAGACAAAAACATCAGGATATGTAAAGATATTAGTTTGAAAATAATTTTGAGCGTTAAAAAACCATTTTTATTGAAGAATTTTTTCTTAAAAAGAATGTTTATTTCAAAACATTTGAGTTTAAACAAAAGGAAACCATATACTTTTTTTAACATTGAAATGGATGATATTTCAAAAATAATAATTATTACGTATTCATTAACATTTATAATATTGATAAATTTGAACATGGCAAAACTCGCTCTTCATTTTCTGTCAAAATCACCTGATGTCCTATAAAATATATTTTTATGAGTTAAATCGCTTGATTAATTCATTAGAAAAATCTTTGTCGAAGAAAAATAATAGTTTACCAGGAAGTTTCACGTGTTTCTTGTGAATTTTATTAGAGATAGTATTTCTGTGGATTTTGTACTTCCGAGAAGCTTCTGCAATCGACATACCACCAGCAACTGCTT
>NC_092211.1:44320034-44381867 GCF_043381705.1 Parasteatoda tepidariorum | reverse complement strand
AATATACTGATTGGATGAACGAAACACACTCTGAGATTGTTTTAAAATTCGAAAAAATGTTTGTAGTAATAGAAGAGACTCATATCTTCAAATTCCACACATTTTTAACGTGAAATAAACATAATACTGAATAGCAGCACTTGAAAAATGCCAAATTCGAATTTGCACAAAGTAAAATTCGAGCGAGCACAAAGAAAAGTCTTTGTGCAGCGGGGCCCTTTGTGCAGGGCCCCGCTGCACAAAGTAGCCCCAAATGACGGTACATTGAACAACGGAATATGGGATCGGAGAAATCTCTTGAGCGATTCTGTAGCAAGTGTTGGAAATCCGAATAGGCAATAAAAAAGAAATTCATCAACTCTCTAATTTTATTTGGTTATTCTGAAACATGATAACATCAAAGTTCTTAGATCATTGATAATATTAAAGTTTGATAAGTTTTAAGTTTTTAGATAATTGATAGTATTAGGAATTATTTTTAGAAAAAATAAATTTAGGAATTTGTTGCTGTTTTTATTATTTCTCATTTCCTGCTTACAATAATAAAAAGTCACAGATGAAGTTTTTTTTTACTAGTATTATCTAGGCGATTATTTCATATTAGATGTGAGAAAATTGTCCTAAAAGGTGTTGTTGTTTCTAATGCAACTGGTTGATTGCAAGTCTGCTTGGTGAACCAAGCAAATTTTAATCAGGGGATGCGTTTTTTGTTTTTCAGTGGTGCCATCTATGACCAAAAATACAATTTCAGCCACACACATGTCATTACCCGCTTGACAGGGCCGACTTATTCATACATCCATTCATTCATCTTCTACAGATAGTAATTTTGACCTGAACCAGAGAACAACCAATCTCCAATTCAGTACCCTCAGAGGTATTGATTTGTCATGGGAGCTTGGAGGACTTTGTGGACCTGACAGATTTAACGCGCACCAGTCACCATTTACTACAGGGGGAGTCTTCAGTCGGTGGAGAGCGAACTCTCGACTTCTTGGACATGTGCCCAACCCTCTACCAACCAGGCAATCCCAGCCCTTCCTATCAGGAGATGGTTCTTGTGTTTGCTATTTATTAAACATTTATTTCTTCTGAGTATTTCCTTTGAACACAAAAATAATATTCTGGGATTTTTATTTAAAGTTAACATATATGTTAGATCACGGCATGAAATTTCTGTTCTGAAGCTACTAGCCAGACTAAAGTTTTTTTTTTCGCTACTATTTTCACGAAATATGGAAACAATTTTTATAATGTTAAAACATGTAGTATAAAAAAAAAAAACATTTTGGCGTTTAAAACCATAAAAGAATGCAGAAACTGAAAAATCGAAACGCATTTATTGCAAAGAAACAATAATATTAACTTATTAAGGTTCTCGTAAAGTCTCAAAGGTTTCAATATCATCAAAAGTCATTAGAATAAAAGAAATATCAAAAAATTAGAATATCAAAACAACCATCAGTCAATTTCAATTGCATTCTTGATATCAAATTCTAGCTCTCAAAATGTACACTAGAATAAAACACCATTACACTAGAGTCAGACTCTAGTCATACTGTAATACAAGAGTCACAAGTAATACAAAGTTTGTTATGCTAAAGTCAAATTCTATTACACTAGAGCCAAACCCATACCTACTTACTAGCTCTAAATATTCGGTCGCCAATGGCGAGCTGGAGAGGGGTAATTTAGCACCTTGTGTTAGACGATACTAATTTTTTAAAAAAATAGAACTGTTTCGATCAATAATGTAACAATTATAGGAGATAGAGCTAATAATAGAAAATGATAGATAACTTAGGAGATAGAGCGTTCGCCTTCCAAAGAGGTAAACCAGGTTCGAATCCCAGCGTTTACTGATCGATACGAATTCCGCATGCAGCTTGCACCGACCACAGTGCTGACGTAAAATATTCTCACTGGTAGACGGATCGTGGTTTAGACTCCCCTTGCCGCCAGGCTAACCGAGGGAGGTTTTTGTGGTTTTCCTCGCCACGTAACTCAAAACATCATTAGTTTCATCAAAAATATCAAAAAGTCCCCCACAAAGGCAAATTTCGCTCAATACTTGCTCCAGGAGTTCCCTTGTCTTCTGGATTGTGTTCAAAATTACAAGGCTACGGAGTTGAACATTTAGTAGTCTTAAACCCAAATTTGGGTCAGCTGTTCAACGACAGTTATAAAATAAAATTAGTGTAATTACATAATAGACCGCATCAAGATGTTATCGTGGCCAAGACCTAAAATTACATCATCATTGTCAAGACATCGATCATTATGCCTCAAGGCATTGATGATGGTGTAATAATACCGAAACGGCTGTTTACCTATTTTAACTGTTTAACTTATGCTTCATTCGTTTTTTTTTTCAGCTTATTTATACGCCAGAAAAAATTACCCTTTTTTCTTTGTAAATTTAAATATGATTAAAATGATAATTAAACAAACGATTATTGCAGACACAGTTTGATATTGTTTTTCCACAAACCTGTATGGATAACAAATTATATAATGATTTAAGTAAAATATATAGAAATCTGTCTGCATTAAAGATGTTATTTATTTATTTCCTTGTAAATCGATGCCATTTTATTAACATGCCAGTTGAGCGCACGATTATTCTAGACAAATTCCGATATCTATATCTTTTTCCATGGTGGCACTGTTAAAGATCATCAGTGCCAAGACTAAAAACCACATGATCAAGATAACAATCAGTCTGTGCCTTGGCATTAAAAGTTATAGTTGTTTATTTGTAAACTTATATTGTATGATTAATATGATAACTAAGCACGTGATTACTGTAGATTTATCCCGATATCGATATCTTTCCTTGAACTGTGCCTAATCAACATTTGCTCTCGAATTTTAAACGATAACAAGAAATCAACGAAACGTAGAATAATTTTACAATTTCAATTAAGCTTTAATTTATGAAATCTAAACAAAAATTTCAAGATCATTATCAAAATATTATGTTTTCCTCTGTTTTAAAATAAGATGATCATAACCTTGATTGAACATTTAAGCAGGTAAACAGTTAAAATAGTCAAGCGATTCCACCTAACATTTTTCGTCGTAAGATTGGGAAATCCGAATCCTCTTTTCAAGGATGTAGAAACTAAGGCCATTTAATAATTTGAATACCAACACTAAGTAAGTAATAACAGTTTTTACAATTACGCTATAGCAAACTTTCCAAAGCAACTCCTCGGAATGAAAAAAAGCGTGTAGTTGCATGTTTCAATAGCTTTTTGAATTAAAAAATATTAATTTACGGCAATAAAATGAATGGTGATGATATAGAGAAGTGTTTGTAAAGTAGTAGAAAAATGGGTAAAACGTGACAAATAAAATATTATTTACATTATTTATAAACTAATAAAGCCTATTTATGACTATTTCATGACTTAAAATAAGAAGTTATGCTATTATATAATGTACAAATCGAACGTGTAACAATTATGGTTAAATTTAGCGTGATGAATAATAAACTTCAAGTTTGTTTTAATCAAATATTGCGAAAATATCGCTTCTATTGCCAAGTATCGCTTATAAACAAAAAAATGTCTTGTGATTAATTTTTATTTTTTAGGTATTTTTTTCTCAGTGTAGTAATGATTAAACGTATATTTTATTTTGGGTTTTCATCGAAACTCAGTGCTGCGCAGAATCTCAGAGCGTTCGCATCTCCCGAGCCACCACGGTTTCTATTAAACCATTTTAATTTATCTTATTCTATGGTCAGCTTTGAACATTCGACCCATATTTGAGTTTACCACTGTAAATTGTTTAACACCGTAACCTTGTAATTTTGTTCCCAACCCTGAAGACGAGGGAACTTTTGAATCAAGTATTGGGACAAAGTATAACCTTCGTGGAGGACTCTTGAAGAAAATAACTTAAATTTGCGGTGTTACATGGAGAGAAAAACCACGAAAGAGATTTCTCATAATATACATATTTTAAAATTCTTTTAAGAAAATGTGAAAAAAACATACTGGAGGGGGTCTAAAATTTTATTTAAATAGGAAAAAGATAAACACAATCGAAATCAAATCACATTTAAGGAAGAAGATAGTATATTTGATTTCAGGGTGAAACAGCATATTCGATTTCAGTGTGAAACAGCATATTTGATTTCAAGGTGAAACTTGAGAGTATTTTTTATAATCGTTTTTCAATCCCTTTCTATTTCTTCCCGCAATCAAACGGTTTTTTTTCTTGTTTCTTACTCCCGCCTTCCTCAACAGTGGTTCATCGGATTTAAATAACGTTTTGTATTTTCATTGTTTAAATATTATTATGTGATCCTAAATGTGTATACTTTTTATCTTCATTCCTTATAAGGATTCTAAAAATATACAATAAGAGCCGTTTTTACGAAACACCCTGTTTAAGTACTACTTGAAAGAAATAATTCGATCCGATACCTTATCGATGTTTTTGGAGAATTTGAAAAATATTACAGTTCAACTTATGCATAATGTAGTTTTCATTTATTTATTTTTATTGAATTAAGTAATTGTTTGTAAGTTTTAGCACTGTGTTAGACCAATATTACCTATAATTTTAAAAGCATTTAAAAAAAGTACTAAATTTAATTAATAATAGTAATTCGCTGCTAATTTGCATAAATTCGACTCATTTCGTGCTAAGTTGTTTGAGGTTGAAACTAAATAAGAAGAATTAAATTTTTTAAAATCCAGACGATTTGTTCAACTCAAGGTCTAGTAGAAAAAGAATTTGTATTTTTAAAAAAATGTATCGCCACACCCTAGTAAATACTCGCTTAGAAGAACCCTTTCTTAAAAGTTGAGGAAAAATGCGTATAATTTAAACACAAGGTTAGACAGTAGAAAGTGAACAAGTCATTTTAAGGATTGTCCTAGCCGTATATACGGTGATTATAGTGGGTGAAGAAGACAAAGCCTTCACGAAGGATGTCATATATTGTATAGAAGCACTCACGCCCAAATGCCTCAGGCTACATTTGCGTATATCGCCGTTTATTATGTCAATAATATTGAACGAAATTAAAAAGGGAAAGGAAAATCCACCATCAGTTTCAAGTACGTAATTCGAAGGTCATTATCTAAGAATACTCTGATTATCTACAGCAAATGGATGATAGAACATTAAATATGACTAATAAAAAAAATTAGTTTTAGCTTTTTGAAATCTATTCAAAAATTCTAATCTTAAAATTTTTCATGCTACATTTGCGCCTATCGCCAATTATTAAGTTAATAATATTGAACAGAAATAAAAGGAAAATCAGACAACTACTATAAGTACTTCCTTAGAAGGTCATTATGTAGGAATTCTATGATGACCTACAACAAAGTGATTTTGAACAAAACGATGCAAATGTCTAAGGAAATATGTTTTGAGGGTTTCAATTTTTCAAAAATCTATTACAAAAATTTTAACTATTTTTTCTGGCTACATTTGCGAATATCACTGTACATTGGATCAAATATATTGAACGAAATGAAAATCCGGTAGTACAACATAAATGATATGTGTTTAAATCGAGCATTCTATCAGCGAGCCTCACGCCATTTTTGTTTATCTTGTAGAGTTGCACTTTTGTAATCTGGCAACTTCTATCTTGTATATCTGAGTTTATTTTTTTAATCGTTCTTTTCTTTTTCTTTCTAAACTCACATTAAATACTTATTTAAAATAGCTGACACCTTTATTTTGCTAATAATTACAACAATATGAAGCAAAATTAAAAAGGAGAAAGAAAACCAATATCAGCTTGAAATACGTATTTTTCAAGGTGTTAGGCAAGAATACTCTAATTGGGTATAATATAAAAAAAACACAACTACTTCCACTTAGTAGGAATAACATTTACCATGACGCAATGCTAAATTCTATGCCAATATCCACATAAATGCCACTATCCACATAAATCAATTATTAATCAAAAATCGAATATCAATTACTTTTCTTTATAATGCAATAAAATCTGGCGAGCAACTATTTAAACGATCAAACACTTCGTTTGTTTATTTGTGGCTTGAAGTTAGGCTCGCAGAAAATGCCGTTCATGGTTTAAATTTAGTAGGAATAACACAACCTGTGACGTAGGCTATAGTATACCCAATTAAGTATTACAAATTATTGATAGAACACAGTGTAAGAGTCTTCAAAACAAAGGCTAACTTAAGCAATAAAATAAATGCAGTCCAATGAGAGCAAAATTAAAAAAAGCAGACGACATTTTTAGAACTCTTTTTTTTTCTTCTTCCTTTTCTCAGTTGCTTCAAAAAGCAGAATGAATGAATATCTTGTAGATTCCCCGTTTCGGGAAAGTATTTCAAAATTGAAGATATGAGAGAACGAGGGAAGAACTTTGTTTAGTTAATTTTTTACCATACTGTGACAAATTGGAGCTTTTGAAGAAAAAGAAGTTTGAACATAGGTAGCCAAGAAAATAATTGCCTACTTTCAAATAGTTGTATGAGATGAAATCGTCTGATATGCAGAAGTCTATGGAGCTCTTGTTTTTTAAATAACATTTATTCAATAAATGTTTATTTACGATTTCCAAAGTTCACTCGACGTGCCTAGATATATTTATCGGTGGTCAAGCGTCGGGTTCCGTTTCTTGAAATTGAATGATTGATATCAAAATGATACCAAGCCCGGTATAGAAGTAAGTATTTAACGCTTGAAATGCTTAAAGTATCATGTCGCAATTTGTGCAATTATTGTATTTTACCTACATGTTAATACGTAATCATATGCGCATTAAGCTCGTTAAAATTTATTATAGTTGAAGCTTACGAAAGAGATTTTTAATTAAAAGTTTTGACGAAAGGAGTAAAATGTTTTTCATATAGTATTAAATGTTTGATGGAATGCTATGCTAAAAATGTTACAGTTGAGAAGATTTTTTTAGTAGTGTTTAGAATTTAAATTATGTAAATTTAATTAGTTTGTTTCATTACGAATTAAATTAATTTTTCCGGAGTGTTACGCTCTAAGACATTTTGTGAACTGTTAGAAATGATATCAATCTGTAAGATAACTAAACTTAATATAGATAAGTTATCTGTAAGATTAAATAAATTAAAACCTTAGATAGGAATCTAACGATAAACTTTAAAATAATCAGAAATGTTTATTAAAGTTAAAGATATTTATTCAATAAATGTTCCATCGCCCACTAGGTACAAAACGCTGATGAAGAGAAAAACTTTCTAGTTATCACTTTTAAGAAATCAATCAAACTTTTTTAATTTTCATTATTTGCGGTCTAAATTTGCATGTATCAGTCACAGTTCAGAATTTAAATAAAAGACAAAAAAATAGGAAGGGCAAATTCAATATCAGATTCAAGTATTTTTTTATTTTTTTTTTTTTGAAGGTATCTACACCGAAGAGCCATTACATTATAACCACCGTGCTAGTAACATGTAGGACCACCTTTAGCCCTCAAAACTGCTAGCACCCGCAGTGGCATTGGGTAGTCTGAGGTATCTGGTACCAAGCGCTCACCAAATGGTCCTGCAATTCCCTCAGATTGCGAGAGGGTAGCGTGGCAATACGAATTTGGTTTTCCAAGTAGGACCACAAATGCTCTATTGGATTAAGGTCAGGTGAATTTGAGGTCCAAGACATGACTTGAAAGTCACTGGATTGTTCCTCGAGCCAATCCATGACGATTCGACCCTTATGATATGGTGCATTATCCTGTTGGTGAACATCATCCCTCGCAGGAAAAACTGTTGCCATGAATGGGGGAACCTGGTCTGCAACTATGTTCAAATAGCTAACAGACGTCAGGGATTGTTCGATGAGGATTATGGGTCCTAATGTGCCCCGTGAAAACATTGTTCCTTGGCGAGAAACCATGAAAAACTGGGCGAGCCCATTGTTATAGATGGACTGTGGTCATAATGTAATGGCTCTTCGGTGTATATAAGAATACTCTGTTTAGTTACATATAGTTACGATGGCATAGAAAATATAGGGAAATATTGACTGAAGAGAGAAATTTGGTGGCAGAATTTTCTAAAAAAAAGCCGCGATGGCACAGTAATTAAAGCACTGAAATGTCACTGTTACAGACTGGGGTTCGAACCTCAGTGTCTGCTTGAAGCCCACCCGCTTCATAACATTGTGTTCCTGCTGGTTTGAGAAGTAAAGGTGATCTGTGCGCAATGCTGACCACATTGTCACAAATAGGCCTTTGGTCATGAAATTATGAAGCCTTAATCTCCTTGATTATCTTGATACACAACGGATTGTTGTGGGAAATGCTTTACTTTTTCAATATCTAGTAAACATTTTTAATCTATTGCTCTAGAAAAAAATTTCTTGGTAACCTTAAGTACTTGATAAGCTTTATTTTATTCTACAACTAATGTTTAAAATTCAAAATTCCAAAACAATTCCAAATGGTCACCGTTAATAGTATAAATTTCTTGAAAAATGCTTTTTTTTTTTTAATTTAAACTTTATTTTTGGATGAAATCTGTTTCTTTTGGATGAAATTCTTCTTTTCTTGGTAGAAATCTTCTTTCTTTTGCAATGTTGTATAATGGTGGGTTTAAAATGCTAACATTCATCTTTTTAATTTAGAATTGTTTCTTCCCTTTTGACTGAATAAGGGAAACTTTTTGTAAAAAAAAATAAATAAACAGTTCCAACATCGATAAATTTTAAGTGATCATAAATTGTCCGTAAAAAGCGGCTTTTTATATGCGTAACGAATGGTGATTGTTAGACACGAATCTCTTCCCTCGAGACTTGCGATTTTATTCGTAATTTCCCCCTTTTTTTAATATTTCCCTTTTTAATTCCTAATTTCATTCCCATAGTAGTAAAAATGATGGTACGCATGATGAATAAAAACATATGCTTCCAGTTCTTAGAAGGATAAAAAAAAAAAAATTACATGCGTTCACAATATCCTTGTCAATAATAAGAAGAGCTGCTTATTACATCTCTTAATCCTATTCCTGCTGTAATTTAAGACGAAGTTAAAATTATTATAGCGAAAAGAAAAATACATAAAAAATATTTTATCTTATAACCGTCGAAGAGAACCCACTTACTGGATTTAAGCCTATTCTCTCTATCGTTTACTTAACGTTTACTTAATGTTAGTAAAAAAAAATTTTTTTTTGCATTGAAAACTGATAAAGCCTTTCCGAAGGAAACAAAGATTACTATAGAAACAATGCGCAAAAGTTTTGAATAAGCTTATTTAAGCAAACTAAAATAAAACTTAAAAGTATTGTTATTTGTGTTTTATTCTGTATAACTAAGAATAAGTTCCATTTACACGTGAAGAATGAATGAAGCAACAAAAGTTTAAAGTATTAAAAAAAAAAAAAAGATTTCTCTAGTAATAATTTTATTTAATTTAGTTTATGAAACTATTTAAGAATTCTCAACTCTATAAAAAAATAATGGTGATTTCATTAACACAGGCAAATAAATACATATATGAAAGACTTCAGGACCTAGAATAATTTTTTTTTATTATTATTTTTTTTAATGGCGGCCATTTGGGATGTATTGTCCCATTGACCAGGAACGCCAGAACTGCTACTCTCTTCTCGTTACCCAGTGGGCACCTGTGGCAAAGACACGGCTGTGGAGCAGCGTCGGCCACGTCACGCAACCACAAACCCGTATATAAGGCTGGTCACATTCACACAATCACACAAAGGAGAAGGGACACAGAACACAGAAAGAAAGAAACATCCATGCCCTGAGCGGGATTCGAACCCGCAACGACCCTAGAATAATAAGCCACACTTTTTACAAATATGACATTTTTACACTGACGCGTAGATTAGATAAGTATTGAATTACTAAAGAAGCAAATTTGAATTACTTTAGAATTACTTTAGAAGCAAATTTGATCAATATATATGGTATGAACTCAACATGTTCCTAAATTTTTAACAGCGCATCAAGCTATCGTTCCAAGCTATACATATATTTTCTGTATCGTATGTATCATAATCGTATGCAAATGTATCATAATCGTATTACGCTTAAAAATGAAAATTCTAAAAATTAACTTTCTTGTAAAAATATTAATTTTTTTATGAATATTTTTCCTTAATTCTTTTTTTAAAAAATAACAAGAATAATAGTAATAACTTATTTCAGGTACTGACTTATCTTCGACTTCGCCTTAAATTTCATATTATTTTATCATTATATTTTGCAATATTCCATTTCCGTTAATTGAATCACATTGTAGCGAAGAAATATCAAGTCAGATTCTCTTATCTATAGCTTCTATTATTAGAACCGATCCATGATCGCCACAAAATTACATTTACTTTTCGAGAATTCCTCATTTGAATACGTATTTAGCAGTTATTTGGTTTCAGTTCTTGGAATTATATGCTGTATGGAGAGAAAATTAAACCCAGAAACTTGTTCGATTTAGCTATGTGAGCTATATTTAGAATATAGCATATGCTTTTCCCAACTCGTCGGTCAATGAACTCTGGTAAATAAGGAGTGGTTACTAATTGAAGACTTGTTTCCAATGCATGAACCATCAATAAACTAATAATGAGAGTTCATATTCATGGAGAACTACAAGTATTTAAATTCATTAGCCACTATATATAAATGATTTGTTTAAATAAGTAAAAAAGATTTATATTTAATGACACATGTAGATTGAAAATAAATTAGTTTAAAATTGCTCTAAAATAATGACGTTTTTTGAATAACAATTTACAGAAATGTTTTTTATTTTTATTAATTATAAACGAATTATAACGAGTTGCAAATGAGGTTAAAAAGATTGAAGTTTAATGCACAAAATGAAAAACGAACCACCCTGAATAACTTTTGATCTAATTAACATATTTTCACGTTCTAGGACTCATTCTTAATGTTTCGAATATCTTAATGTTCAAAGATGCTAATTAAAAAGTGCAGATTATACTTTAAGTTACGAAATCATACAAAAAAAAACGCAATTTCTCTAAATAAACATACCTTATTTATTTAGAGAAAGCCTTATTTATTGCCTTATTTATTTTATTTCTGACCCTCAAAATGTAAAAGGTAGCCGCAATTTGGGAAATGCGGTCCCCATAGTTTTTTCAGGAGAATGTTAATTTTACTTTTTGCGTATCTCAATAACTTTTCAAGCGATTATGTAATTATATAATTCGTTTATCTAGAGATAATTCCATATAAAAAAATAACTTTTAGTAAATATTTATCACTTTTATTATTTTAATTAATATTAGTCGAAAATGACGCCCGGTGTCTGAGCGGTAGCGCTTCGTGCTGTCGTGCCACAGGCCCCTGGTTCGATCCTCGGGCCGGGCAAGGTTGACTCAGCCTTTCATCCCTTCAGTGGGTCGATAAATGAGTACCAAGCATGCTTGGGAACTAAACACTGGGGGTTCCGCGTTCGGCTGACCACCTGACCCGAACATCTGCTTCTGCACCCCAGAGCCCAAGGTCAAGAAAACTGAGATGGGCACAGTAGGCCTTGGCCCTCATGGGCTGTCGCGCCGCTGAGTTTAGTTTAGTTTTTAGTCGAAAATATTTTAAATTGTTAGGTATAAAATTTTTTACATCATTTTAAAAAACTTAATTTTGCTTGACAAAATAAAAAGTTTCAGTGAAATCGGGTGGATAGTCTCAGAGAAATTTTTTAAATATGACTTTCTTGAAATTTGATTTTTCAGAGACTGCTCGACCGATTTCATTCAAGTTTTGTATTTTGCACGCAAAGTTATATTTCTTAAAGGGATGTAAAAAAATGTACACAGTACAGTTCCAAATCCTTTTTCGACTAATATTAAATTAAATAATAAAAATTTATAAGTAGATTATTTTTTTCATGGAATGTTTGAATAAATGAATTTTATAATTGTATGTAAAAATGTTTCAATTCGCTTAAAAATTTCACGAAATGTGATGAAATACGCAAAAAGTAAAATTAACATTAAGGGATCCGAACTTTGGACCGCTCTCCTGGGCAAACTATTGGGACCATATTTCCCAGATTGCGGATATATACTCTATATTTCGGTGGTGTGTGCCTGATTTAGTAACTTAAAATATCGTCTGCAGTATCGATATAAATAAGGCAACTCAAACCTTCAATTAGCATAACTTTATGTACATGTGATAAATTGTCCTTACTGAAATACATCTTCTGATTTGAAGTCAAAAACATTTGTGAACATAAAATATGATAACTTCTAAAATAAATATTTCTATTTTGAAAATGAAAACCCCTAGTATTGATCTTCTTTTTTTTTTCAATATAAATTTGAACTTAATTTTCTAGGGGGATTTCATTTAAGTGTAAAAGAATTGGCGCATGAGTATACATATATTTTAACAGAAATGTTTTTATTCATATTTATAGCTTTTTTTTTTACTAAGCTACCCTTTTCTTTGTTAATAGAAACATTCAGTACAAATGAGACAAAAACCCAGGCCTCTTATTAATAAAAATTTTCATGTTATATAATCTCCGTAAGGAAATACAGTTTTCTGAAATTACGAGGCACATCCAGAAAGTAAGTTTCCCTAATTTTTTTAAAAAAAAAGAATTCACACTTTCAGGAACATATTTATTGGCAACAAGTACAGCAATGTTTCAGCTATATTTCAACATAGCCACTACCAGAATTGAGACACTTGACGTATCGTGGGATCAACTTTTGTATCCCTCTGTCCTAGAACTCTGCCGTCTGTGAATGGAACCAGCGTGTGACAGACGTCTTCAGCTGTTCGTCGTTGCCAAAACGATCACCGTAGGACAGGAATTTCTTGAGGTGTAGGAAAACGCGAAAATCGCTGGGAGCAATATCAGGACTGTAGGATGGATGATCAAACAACTCCCAGCCAAATTCCGTCAAAACAGCTACTGTGCGTAGTGCCGTATGTGGACAAGCTTTGTCATGGAGGAGCGCAACAACTACAGTAAGCATTCCCCGACTCTTGTTTTGAATGACACGTCACAATTTCCGCAGTGTTTCACAGTAACGGTAGACGTCTGTCACACTCTGGTTCCATTCACAGGCGGCAGACTTCTACGACAGAGGGATACAAGAGTTGATCCCACGATACGACAAGTGTCTCAATTCTGGTGGTGGCTATGTTGAAAAATAGCTGAAACATTACTGTGTGAGTTCTTCTTTTTAAAAAAATTAGGGAAACTTACTTTCTGAATGCGCCTCGTATATCAAAATCAAAGATATTTGCATGTGATAGAAAATAAAACTTCTAAATAAACTTACTCTGGGATGAAACTATTTTAATAACCAAATCTAAATATAATTCTTATTCATATTCAAACAAGTTTCAAGCCAGTTTCAAGCACGTATGAAAGCATTTATGAAAAATTGTGAACAAATGTCCCATGCATTATGTATTGTACTTGCTTTTATATAAAGCTTCCACCTGATTGATATAACTTTTCATATGAGGTAATGTCTCGAATAATATACATTTTTCCAATTTCCTTCAACAACAAAAAAGTATTTTCAAGTGCATAAATTTCATAAAATAATAATTTCCCACTCGCAAATTAAAACCCCGTCTATTTGTAACGTTTTTCAATGTGTGAACAGGTGTGAACTTATTCACCAAACAAGTTCCACTTATGTATAATAGAATTTGTACATAATGTATCTTTTTAAATATGAATATTTTTATCCATATTTATATCTATTTTTATTGAATTTTATTCGGGAATTTACTACTTTTAGTGACCAGTTTGGTCACCTTTCATAGTTATCTGGTACAGTATATAAACTTGAATGGTAACCAAGCCGAATGCACAGCACAACTGCCTTTAAATATTCAAATTCGTCGACCTTTCCTCCAACCCTAGCACCTTAATTAGTTTTATACAATATATTAACCAGATTTTTTTTTCACTGCCTAGTGGTGCGAAAGTATTTTAATTTCGATTTTAACTATTTTTAAGGTATGTGCGCGATATTGTCTTAACGTTTTGAATTTTAGTAATAATTCAAAATCTGCCCGGCAGCCATTAAATCAAACGCGACACAGTAAGTATGACTTAGGGACATTTCAGCCTATCAGGCAGCAGAAAAATTTAAATAATTTCCATATTTGTCGTCATTTAAAAAGAAGCTCATCCCACTGCTCCATTACGTGCTGTGCTACTGCCTTACGCACCGCTCGAGCCCTAATTTGAGTGTCGTATAATATGTGTATGCTATTGCTCGGAAAAGACAAGCTCAGTCACTGATAATTGGTACGACACTATGCGGGTCCATAGCATCGTCTGTGCTTAAAATTTCTACAGTTATTTAAGAAACTATCAAATTAATAAATTAAAACTTCGCAACTAAATATTTAATTCCATAAAAATACAAAATGAATCTAAATAAATGCTTAACGCATAATTAATTATTCAACACTGCTTAAATTATTACTTATGACAAACTTACAAAATAAATAATAATAATAGTGCTGCCAATTGATAGCGAAATAACCAAGTTTATAGTACCACATAAGAGAAATATATTGTACTAGGAGGCTTCGCCCCCTGCTCGCTGGCGCTCACCAACCCCCGGAACTGCTTTCACAGTTCATTTCGGATTGCTTCGCAATCCAATGCTCGCTTTGCTCGCTCATTGGATACGTTCTTAACGTCTAGTTTTTGTATACTTTTTTGAATACTGAAGTTCCGAAAACTTTTCACTGTAGAAAATTCTAAACCTGTACATTTCAATATTAATTTGAAATTGCAAACAGTTCACATATTTTTCTTAATCACACTATTCTAAATTTCAGTTGTTGAGAAAAGTAACTGTTGTAAGTTTTGTTTTAAAGTCTTTCCCACCAGAGGGCTAAAGCCATGTGTTGTAAAACAATATGAAATAGTAGTCTGCCACTGAACGCCGGATCTAAAGCATCGGCTTTGATGAAGATAATTTTGTATTTTTAATTCTCTGAAGGGCGCCACCTTAATAATATGGAATTTGTAAAATAAATGTATATATTTTTGATTGTTGATGAAGCCCATCATTTTGTGTTTTCATCAGTGTTCAGAAGCAGAACAACTATAAGTTTTTTATTTTATCACAAAAATATAAAATGTATAAAAAACAAAGAAAAGAGTAAGAAAATGAGTATAGTCATAGAAAAAGTTAAAATTATAATATAGTATTTGTCAGTTAAAATAAAACTTTTTGTTTAAGTCATTGCTAACAATTCAAATTTCTCCGAGGCAATTCTAAAGTATAAATTAAGGTAGTATTGTTAAGTTGAAACACAATATTTTTAGTTTTGATGTCAACAATACAATTCAATTTTTCACAAAAACGATTGTTTCCATTGTTAAGTTCAATGTCAACAATTCAAATTTTTCTGAGGCAACTCTTAACCTCTAAATATTATTTTTTTTATGTACACATTTCTAAATGTCAGTATTCAACCACAAAACAACTTAAAGTCCTCAAATTTAGCATGAAGTTGTAAAATGTAATGAAAGAGGGTCATAGCAATAATGAAAGTAGAAGTAAAGTTAGTACTGTAAAATTAAAACAATATTTTTAATCAATGAGCCAAGTTCTTCAAGAAGCAGTTGTAGAAGTAGGTTGTTTATTTAAAACTTTTTATAGAATTTCTTTAAGAACACAATTGTTAATTTGGGCATTTGGCGATACAACACTTTTAGAATTGAAGGATTTGTTACGTCAAGCGCTCAGGTATCATAATTTTGATCTAGTTGCGCTTCTATGTCATTTTGATTTATGTTGCTAAGTTAACTTTCAAAAAATTCTATGGCTGGCAACAGCATTTTTATTTTTTAAGTTGTTTATTTTTATTTCTTTTAGAATTCGTTATTTTTTTAGCGAAATGTTTTTTAACCTAACAGAATTCTTTGCCGACTGTTTTCTCTATGAATGAAGAAAATAAAGTAAATATTTAACTGTTGTGAAAAGAATCTTATTTAGTTGTACAAAGTACTTCAGCCAAAATTTGGGAGCCACGTAAGAGAATTATATATATTAGATCAGAAACACATCATTAAAAGGCAGAATGCTTTGGTGTTTTCAAAACAAAGCAAACGTTGCCACCGGCGGAAAAGAAATACAGCCAAAATTTGGGAGCCACGTAAGAGAATTATATATAATAGATATTAAAAAATTTTGATTCATGTAAATGAAACAATCACTGATTTCTCTTATTAATATAACTTTACATGCTATATATTGTCCGTAATGAAATAAATTTTTTATGATTTAAAGCCAAAAACAATTTTAAATACTAAATACGATATTTTAACTCATAAAATAGATATTTTTCATTTGCAAATGAAATTTGAAACACCGAGTTTTTCAACATAAATATGAGCTTTAATTTCTATTCGAATTCCTTTTGTGTATAAAAGAATTGGTGCATTAATCTATATATCTTTTAATACATAGAGGTTTTTTTTTATTCATACTTAAATACTTTTATAAGTTTTATTTTTACTTGTTTATAAAAACTTTCTATTTAAATGAGGAAAATCGCAAACCTCTTATTAGCATAACTTTGCATCTGATAAATTACCCGTAATAAAATACATTTTCTGATTTACCGTCAAAATCAAGGACATTTGTAAACGGAAAATAAAACATCGGTAGCAGTTAACACTATAATGACAATGTTTTCAACCAAATTACAAAGGAATAACAAAATAGGTTGATTTTTTTTATGTGATATTGCGTTGTTAGTGAATAGCGATCCGCGATTCCTTCTTTAAAAGCGTTACATTAGCTGACAGCAGAAACAGCTAAGTTTGATTAAGTGGTCTCAATTTTGCAATAATTTGATTTAGAAAGGCGAGGCTGATGTTGACAATAGAAAAAAGAATATATATAGCATTTTATACCAAGGTTAGTCTCATCACTTTCGAAGAATAAATTAAGCATGAAGTTAATTTTTAGGTTTAAGCATGAAATTTGTGATCAGTGCTTAATATAATTTCATCTTCAATTAATTGTTGAACGTTGAAGTTAATTTTATGCTATCATTTATTTTATTTTCTAATTTTCTGATAATTTCTTTACTTAATTGAGATTCGAGAAGTTTGTTATTTAATTTAAATTTCAAGATAGGATTTTAAGTTACTTCCACGATTTGGATATTCCTATTCCTACAGTATGAAGTTAAAAAAATAAAAATAAAAAAATTTAAAAAAGAACGAAAGACAAGAAGAGAAATCTTTATAATTCAATCCTCAAATTTTTTCTTTAAACCTTTAATAGAAGCGTCTGGCTTTCAGAATTTTTCTTGAAGTAATTTTTTTAAATAAAGTAATTAAATTTATTATAATAAAAATCGAAATAAAAACACGTTAATATCTAAGTTATTTGTGAAATCTGAATTTATGTTACAAAGAATTGATTATAAGATATTAAATTACGTAATACCTAATTATTATTTAGAGAATCTTCAAAGCGAGAAAAATTAATCAAAATTAGCATATTTCTTACTAAGTTAAAAAACATTCCTTAAATGTTTAAGGATTTTTATTCCACCCATTTCTTTAATAATTTTTATTTACTTTTTAGCGTCATTATTTTTTAAATATTAATCGTAGTTTATCAAATGATTTATATTATATTCTCAATCCTTATGATGATAGATACCTCATATACAATGTTTCTAAATTATAATAAAATCATAATTACAAAATGCAAATAAAATTACTATCATTCAATTTGAACAATTTACCTTAATAAGTTTCACTAATAAAAGAAGAAAACAACAACTTATATTTCAATTTTTAAATTAGCCTGATATTAATGAACTATAAATCATGCATGTAATTTATCAGTGTCAAAAATGAAAGCGAAAAAAGTATGCTGAAATTTGATGTTATTCTTTGTTAATGAACGAAATGAAACTCTTCTTTAAATGATAATAAGAAGAATGTATTCAGCTCGTATGTTTGAACTTGAAGCAATGAGGTCTTGTTTATCAACTCATCTCTTAATATGAGGACTGAATTGATAAAATATTCTTCAAAAAAGGACGTCGCAAAAGAAAGCAAAAACGTATTTTTCTCGCAGACCTTGGCCGAGTTATGTTTCTTTGCATTTTCCTGGGAGATTTTTCTTTCTTTCTTATGAATGCAAATTGAAAGCATATTTAAAAAAAATATTACTTAAATTATTATGTAAACGTTAAAGACTTTGTTTCAAATTGGGCGTAATATTCATAAAATTATCTTTTCATTTTTTAATTTGCCTGTGTATTTAATAAATGCGTTTTTTTAATTGAAAATGTTTTTCTTGTTTGAAATACTTCTGCGTTGAAAAAAAGTTACTACCACAGTCACCGCTGTTTCGGAAATTTTGCGCCGAGCATCCTTCTCATTGTCGTAATTCAAAAACTATTAGATAAAACAATATGAAATTTTACATATTTCAAGAGAAATGTTTCTAGAACATTCTAATGTTCTAATATTATTAAGGTGGAGATTATTAGGTTATTTTATACCGAAGCTGATTTTTTTTCCCTTGTGCCCAGTAATATAGTTTAAGGAAAACTATTAGCAGAGGAAAATTATTTTTTTGGCAGTCACTTGCTCAATACTCATGTTTGAAAACGTGTAATAAATCTAACTTATTTTAAATTTCGAACTAATTTTGTATTGATTAAATTGTCTACACTCTAGAGGGTTTTTCCCCACGAAATTTTCGATTTTATTTTTTAAAAATAGAATATATGGTAGGACTCTGTTTTATTCTAAGCAATTTGGCACCATGTTTAAGATAAAACTTCCTAAGTTACGACGAAAATACTGAATTCCACTCACTGAAAACAAAAAATAATGCACCCATTTTACGAGATCGAAATCGTCTGCATACTCAAGTATTTTGTTTAAAATTTATTATTCAAAGTTTTGTCTTTCAATCTCTCTAACTCAATTTACATCGATGTCTCAACTTGGTCAATAAATGTATTAAGTTGAAACTTGGTAATGTTATACCTTCAAGTGATGTAGTGTGGGCATCTCGATCCTGGTTGAT
This sequence comes from Parasteatoda tepidariorum, assembly GCF_043381705.1. Taxonomy (NCBI): domain Eukaryota; kingdom Metazoa; phylum Arthropoda; class Arachnida; order Araneae; family Theridiidae; genus Parasteatoda; species Parasteatoda tepidariorum. Next base: position 44,362,836 of record NC_092211.1, on the reverse strand, counting down.
GGTTGAAACGTGCTATTTGTTTACGTTAACAACTGTTCTTTCCACTCTATATCGAGTAAGCCAAGCTCGTCAAGTATCAATTAAATGATGCTTTCTATATTCTTACACAGCGATTCTTTCACAAAAATTTCAATTCTTTCACTATATATTTCTTACTTAACACAAAGACTGACATGTAGCCACGTAAGAACATAAACAAATTAATTATGTATCGAAGTTGCCAGGTACACAAAACAAATACAATAAAATACATAAACAAATAATGAATCTAAGTTAAGTAAAAGACGAAGGAGAATTACACTTCAATAAATTCAGCGTGAGATACGGCACTATATATAATTAACTTCGCGTTAATTAACATTCTAACATACGTGTGGGGGCCTCCCTGGCCAAGCGATCGACTCCTGTAAAAAAATCAGAATCCTAAATTAAATCATAATCAAGTTATCGTAAGTCGTAAAAAAGTAGTACAGCGATGCTTTCCAACTAGTAACTTGAAAATAGTTTATATTGTGAGTATTAAGGATTTTTTGGATGTAAAGGAAAACTAATCACGACTGTAAGATTAAAATTTTATGAATAGTAATTGAATAGTAAATTATAATATAGTAATTATAATATATTAAATATACACATACTTTTAAGACTATAAGTTAAAAAAAAAACTTTTTATCTTTTTAAAAAATTTGAATTAGTTTCTCTCAGAGTTATTAAATTTCATAATTAAGGTGTTTTTTTATTTAGTCTCGAAAGGTTAACAAAATTACCGCATTTTGGAGAGAACCATAACTCAAATATCATCCTTTCATTTGAAAAAACAGATAGTTTAATCTATTACAACGTCTAATATTAAACCTAAGAGAAAGTTCATTTTTTAAGCGTCTGTCCCGGAGAAATATGTTGCGAATTTTAAGGGTTTTCAGGATTGAGAACTAAAATTACCCCTTGCACATGCTGCCCAATTTCCTGTCCCAAGCACAAAATTTTGTGGAATTATAAGAGAGGCACATAGTCAGATAGACATAAACATACTAATTCATATTCTTTCATTATTATAGATAAAAAAATAATTAGTATTGATGACTAAGTTACGACTCATTCTTTTCAGCGTTGAATGCGAAAAATAATTTTGATTTAAATTATTTCTTTATTAAACACGATCTAAAGAATTAATTTATTTCGCACACAATTATTCTTATTTATCAATGCCAAAAACTTTCTGAAAGTTTATTGCAATAGATAATGAATAGAATGGTAGCCATATTTATCTACAAAACTTATAAACATTATCTATACAAGGCTCTTTTATTTCATTCAAATCACACTCTGTTACAAAGTCTAATCTAGTTTAAGCGAAAACAAAAACTTTTTCTTCGATTGGAATGATTTTAAGATTTTCACTAGATTCAAACTAGATTTCAAACACTGATAACAGTATTTTATGAACCCTGACGACCTTGCGATAAGCAATTGCTTTATTTATTGTGTCGAAGATTAACTAAACAAAAGATGACTAGGGAAGTAGAGCGATATGCAATGGGTGAATTTGTTTTGTTTACGAACGAATGATTAAAAAAATTCAAATTATTTATTTACCTTGCAATGGGTTAGTTTGTTTTGTTTGCGAATGAGTAGTAAATGAATGCATATCATTTTCTTTTATGCAGTGTAATGTATTCTTTGAAAGGTGAAGGCGAATGATAAATAATTTTTTTTTATTTCTTTTTTATTTTTACGCTAAATTTCTATAAAGAAATATCTCTTTTATTATTTAAGAATTGAATGCGTATTTTTAAAACAATATGTAATTTGGAACACTTGCTTAAAGCGCTATAGAACGAAATAAAAATTACTTTTTCAAATATTCTCGTACGATCGAAATTAAATACACATCGCTAGACAATTTTTTACTATTTTAATGTAGTTCAGCAAAGCTTTTATTTGCATTTACACTTTGTTTCCCCATTCACTCACGTTTTTCTTATTTTCACTTCTTTCAGCCTATTTATGGATGAAGAATATTATTTACCACAACCTCTCATTAATTTCAATGCCCCAATCATTTTTCAGTTTTTTATTTAAAAAATACACATAGCAATAAATTGTTGCATTCATAAAATTTTTTGTTTTAACAAAGAGACATATTTCATTACATACTTTAGCAAACACAACAGAATTTTATCAACATTCTCACATCTAAGTGACCTTCTTTGGAATCAATCAACACATCACACACTCACGCCATCGTTTAATTAATTAATTTATTCAAATTTTCGAATTCTATGTTATATCAATTGGGTACCTGCAAGTGACTTCACGCGTGGCTGTGGAACCTGAATGGCTGCTGAGTCATGGCATTTGTTTTTACCACGATTCAGCAGCCAATCATCAGGTTCCACACCCAGGCATGACGTCGCTTGCAGACCCCTAATTAAATCTGAACCGAAAATTGATTCAGTGTGAAAAAAAAACAAGACTAATAGTTATACATACCATCTTTTTTATACAAAATCAGCTGATTTCAGCTCTCTTCTTCTCGAGTAGCTTGTACCCAATTGCATCAATTTACCCCTACCAAATAATTTGTTAGCAAGATTTATGTATTTGATACACTTGTAAAAATGTTCTAGTTCATGTGCGTTTGGTATAACATTATGCTCTGATCAAAATTGTGCTCAAACTTTCATGATTTTCACTTTTGAGCAACGTGCTAAAAACATATTTTCGTCTTTTTACGACCTAAATTTGATATGGAAATGAATGGAAGCAGTTTTAGCAAATAAAACTTATTTTTAAAGTAATGCATAAGGATGTTTACCTTGTTTTAGGAAGGTAGCGACATTAAAAACATCAAAAGCAGTGTAGCTGTTGGATGAAAAAAACTTACCTTTCACTTGCTTTCTTCGTTAATTATTCATCAAATTTTGATAGCATTTTTCTTCTTTCTTCGGTTAAACACTAATCTGAGATCCCTCAACGCGCATATTTTTTTTTAATTTCAATTTAACGAGATTTTTATAAAATATAGATTAAGCGTGGTAAATACAGAACACCTTGTTAAATGGTATAAAAATTTTAGTATGCGCTTATAATGATGGTTCACGGAACAGAAATCTTGATTATGCTTTAATCACTAGTATAATGCGTAAGATAAGATTTTTCATTTTTATCTGTTACTGAACTTAATATAATGCTTACTTTTACCTGATACTGAACTAACTGCTCTTTGTCATGATTATTGCTTACAAGTTATTCTAGCTTATTCAACTTAAACACGTTACGTCTAAAATACTTTTTAAAAAAATAGCTACACGAAATTTGCAATATATATATGAATGAAATTGAAAAATTTTTAGGTTTCAATAAAAAAAAATTATAAAGATACAGACTTAATTTTTTTTTAAAGATTTTTTTCTATTTACCATAGCAAAAAATAATAATAAAAAATTTTAGTAAGTGTATATTTTCTTGGAATCAAAATTTTATTTTTATGTTTCGTTACATACTTTTTAATAAAATCATAAAATTTAAAATTTAGGCACGTTTAAATTTTTTCAGTTATTAGTAGATTAGAAATGCAAACTTGAGTAATTAAAAAAAATATTGAAGACATTTTAAACTGAAGTATAACTTCAGGATGGTAAAGTTAAGTAATTTGAAAAATATTGAAGACATTTGAAACTGAAGTATAACTTTAGGATGGTAAAGTTAAGTTATTTGAAAAATATTGAAGACATTTTAAGCTGAAGTATAACTTTAGGATGGTAAAGTTAAGTTATTTGAAAAATATTGAAGACATTTGAAACTGAAGTATATAACTTCAGGATGGTAAAGTTAACTTATTTGAAAAATATTGAAGACATTTGAAACTGAATTATCTTCGGGGTGGTAAATTATAATTTATTAATTTTTAAAAAAATCAAGCCAATTTTTAAAGTTAAGAAATTTTAAAAAAAATAATGGCGAAATATAAGGATGAAACAATAAAGTGTGAAAACCATTTTTTAAAATAAATAAAAATACGTTTCAATATTAAAGCATAGAGTGTGATGAGTATTTTCAATCATATCAGAAACTAAACTCATTAATTTTTTTAAAACTTTAAAATTTTTTAAATGTTTTGTATAAAGTGTAGGGGAATAAATTTCGTATATTTATTTAATGGTACTGCAGAGCCAATTCATTTTTACATGTATTTTTTAAAAGCATTATCCACTTAATATCTTCTATAGTATTTTCTTTTCTTTTGAGCTGAAGAAAAAGTATTTAATTCAGTTGCAAAACTAGAAAATACTTTTTTTTGTTGGAAATCTCAAGTTCATGTTTCTGAAATAACGCGATTTCTTCACAAAATCAACAATTGCGTTCTGATTCGGTTCAATGGACTCCATGGTTAATGTTTGAAGGACGAGTGTTTTCATCACCGGCAACAAAACGCGAGATTTAGTTTGAAAAATATTATTGTTATAAAAATAATTACTTTCAGATTAACCTTGAAGAGAAATATGTTTTAGAAATTTCTCTCAAAATATAATTCCTATTGTAAAAAGTTATAGAAAATGAAAAAATAATAAGCCAAAATTATTTTAAAAAAAAAATTATATGCCATGTCAGATGCAGTGGTTCTTTTTTAACACTTTTATTTTCCTTTAATTTTTTTTTTCATATTTAAAACTTTCGCAGGTGCACAGTGGGCCAGCATCCAAGGTTTCGTGGCCAAAAATAGTATTTCGATAAAATTTGTTTCAAAATTTGTATTTAGGGTTTTTTATGTGCAGGTAAATTAAATTCATTGTTGAAATTTTGAAATACACTAAAAATACCCCCAAAAAACAAAATGGCGGCTGAAATATGGCAAGCAAAAATAAAAAAATAATATAGTACGTTTAAATAATTAAATAGAGCAATGAAAATATAATAGTTTATTGTAATTTTGTATTAAAAATGAAAAGCAAATTATATTTCCGAAGTAATATTACAAAATAACGCGAATTAATAACAAAATAACGCGAAAACATGAAAAAAAAACATAATTTTTGTTTTTCGGTATATTTAGTCCACCTTTCCAATACGGGCAAAATGGGGCAGGTTTTTTCGAAAGAAGAAACATCAAAGAATACAACAAAAAAAAGTTTAGATAATTATCTCGTGGAACTTTTTGGAACTAATTTTTGAAAGTCATTCTGACATTGTAAAATGTCAAATGATAAGATATAAACTATAAGTTTGTCAAGAGTATTAACTACTCCAACAAATTGAAAAATTGTACTATAATTTAACACTAATTACTCTGATTAAAATGTAACAGTACGGTGAAATTCCTATATATATTTCTGAAATATAAATTTAAAAGTTACATTTAAAACAATTCATATTTTTCATTAAATTGTACTCTCGTCTGTCCAAAAAGTAAATTATAATGTTTGGAATGATTATGAATACTTAATTTGGGGATATATTAAAACTGCCTACACATATTTTAGTTGAAAAATTAATTTTTTACTTTCGGCCAAAGATCATAGTTTCCTGGCCCACAGTGAGGTGGAGGGATTAAAAACTGTTTTGACAATGATATAAACCACATATATTTTAAGTTTATACCTCTTAAACTTTAAGGTTGTTTATCAATCACTTTAAATTGAAAGAAAAAGAAAGAAAGAAAGAAAGAAAAATAAAATAAAGATGGCTTTATTTAGGGCACAGTTACGGTTACAGTTATTACTGCATCTCTTAATATTATTACCAACATACGAGTAATAAATAAGATAAATTTGTGTGAAATGAAAATTAGAACAAATTTTTAGTGCCAGAAATAAAGATAATTTCGTCTATAATAAACGAAATAAAAACATGAATAATTCCTCGTCAAATGCACCTGATTTCACCTCGCCAATCCCAATTTTTGTAAAATTCGGAACCTAGATTTACTAATATTTATGCGGCATGTAAAAGATCCCTGGAGTGCCTTATTGGCTCTTGGCATTTCCGGCAAAATTAAATTCCTAGTACACATTAGCATCCAAATAGAGTCTCGGTGCTGACATCTAGTGTGGCAGAAACTAGACGTCCAAATTAGCATGACCAACGGTATCTCACCCATTGTGGTGGTCCTGAAAGAGTGGATGCCACCTCTGGAGAACGCACTAGGTCTGCTTATCGGCAAGACCGATTGTGCAGCTCATTGGAAATAAAAAATAAGAAAAATTTACTAAAATTTTACCAAGATTCCGAACAAGATTGATTACTAAAATATGGTTATAATCTAGAAGAGGGGTGTTTCAAAATACGTTTTATTGATATTTCGTATATACGAACGATAAATAGATATTTGGTCAATACAATACTTTGCGGATGTTGTTGTAGTGTTAATGTTCTTTTTTTTTCCTTCTTAAGAATCGGAGCTATTGCAACTTGACTTATAAACTTACCTCGCCAATAGGGATGATTGGTTAAATTTTTGATTCTTGTTTCCTTTGTTTTTAACAAATTTTTAATGTTAATGAGTAATTTTAGCTCAATACTCTTGAAAAGTTAATATTTAAAGGCTTCGCTTTAGTTTTTTGGTTTTTAGTTGGTAATAATATTAATCATACATGATTTAAAGCTTCTACTAATTCTTCTCAAAATTCCTGTTTTATTTTTGCTCGCTTAATTTTGCTTTCTTAAACCGATCTGCATGCTGTTGAAAATTGTTTTATTTACATAAATTATGCAACAAATTAAGATATTTCTTGCAAACGTATAATAAATTACTTTTTTGAAAAGGAAAAGTGATTATAAAATTGTTTTGGTATAAATTTGCTCAAACAGTAGTTTCTGATGATTCCCATTTTATTTTTCTTATTATTAGGCGGCGAATTTGTATTTTGCATGTTTCAAAATATACTGCAAAGTAAATTTAATAATAATCATTAAATTATTAGTAAAAATTAAATAAAGATAATGAAAAAGATAATTAGCATTCTTCATTCTCACACCCTGTGACTATTGAATTTGATTGCTAGGGATGAGAATGTTGTTCCAGGAAAACAAAGATATTTTGGAATCTTTAAATTTTCTGTTTTAATTTAAACACTAATGCCATCTAATGTTTTGATCTTTTATTTTTAAAATTACTCTAAATAGATAACTAGTCATTGTTTCATTTTGTGACGTTGTGAAGTTAATTGTTAGACCTAAAAGGCTCCTATACTATGAGAACTGAACTATCCGCCATGTTGGATCAGACAAGTTCGCAAGTTAACGTTATGTTAGTATTAGCGTGAGAGTTTATAAAGACAATTTGGATGTCTAAAATTATTGATATGGGTGGTCGTGCGGCTGTAAATCGTACAAACAGTTCAAAAAAAGGCTTTTGAATGTTCAGATTTCCTTCAAATTTGAAAAGAAAGAAGAAATGGATAATAAATTGCAGCAGATACAACTGGCAGTCTGAAAGTGGAGCTTGCTTATGAGAGGTAAATACTCATATATTTATAACTTATTAGATTTATTTACTTATATATGTAGTATATAAACGATATTAAGTTGTTAGAATTTGTTTTTTACTACTTGTTTTCGTCTATCTTAAAATTAAAAAAAATAAGTGAATAACTTTCAGGATTACTTGAACTGTACAGTTTTAACTATGTACCAAATATAAGAATTTTCATTGAAAATTGCATTTATTAAGTATATATTTATTTAAAATATGACTTTTAAACAACATTTATTGATTTATTTAACAAATTTTAACTGTTTATGTGCAATAAATAGAGGCTAGAGATTGGCTGAATAAGTATTCGCCAAACATATTTCAGAATCGCCAAGTTTTTTATTCACTTTCAAGTATTTCTTTTTGTTAAAAACAAATATTTACTTGTTTTTTATTATATTCCTTTTTATTTCACTAAGATCAAGTAGCTACTTTCCTAATCTTGTCTAATTTAAGTTTGTTTTTTTACACTGCTGGAGAATTGCTAAGGACGGATCACAAATTGCAATGTAACATAACATTATGTGAGACATGAGGCCTAGTAGGATAAAATATAGTTGCCATACTGTTCAGACATTAGAATAAAGAATATTCATTGTTCTGGAAAGTACAAAAGCTATGAAACATCTGAAAGGAAAAAAATGTTCATTTGATGCTGCGTACGGAAAAATGGAACAATGCATCTAAATGTCAGCAGGCAACTTGAAGAAAGGTGTCAGTACGGGATATGTCCACCGTGGAGTGTGATGCAACATTCTACACGTCGTATCATACTTTGCACAACATTATCCAGCAGCTGTTGAGGCAATTTATCCCATTCCTCTGTCAGTGCACGGATGAGGGTGTTCTTGTTTGTCGGAGGATAGTTTCGACCAGCAAGTTGCCTCCCCAAAGCATCCCAAACATTTTCAATGGGGTTTAGATCTGGAGAACGTGATGGCCATACGAGGCGTTGAATACCCTCGCTGTCTAGACAATCCTGAACAGCGAGTGTTCGATGACATGTTGCGTTGTCGTCCATAAAAACAAATTTATCACCGACAGCACCACGGAAAAGACGAACATGAGGAAGTAGAACTTCATCAATGTATCGTTGGCCCGTCATAGTCCCATTCGCAACCACATGTAGGCGCGTGCGGCCATTGATCATGATGCCGGCCCACACCATGACACTGCATGTCGGATATCGGTCCCTTTCCTGGATATTTTCTGGACGATAACCAGTACCACTCTCGCGCCAGATCAGTTGGCGTCTACAATCCGATGACAGACTGAACCTACTCTCATCTGAGAATAGTACGCATGCCCAGTCCTGTTCAGTCCAATTGTGATGCTCACGACACCATTGCAAACGGGCAGTACGGTGCTGTCTGGTCAATGGGACACACACAACAGGTCTGCGGGCGTATAGTCCTCCTCCCCTCAAACGTCTGGCAACAGTTTTTCGGGAGATCTGCTTTCCTGTGGCAGCAAGAAACTGATTTGCCACCTGCTGAGCTGTGGTGCGCCTGTTCCTTTTTGCTGATAGGACGATGTATCTGTCTTCTGCAGGCGTCGTACTTCTAACACGACCTCCCCCGTACCGCCTACTACACATTCCAGTAGTTTTAAATGATTTCCACAGCCGTGAAACAACGCTGTGAGCGATGTCGAACTCCCTAGAAACATCTGCTATTTTTCGCCCTTCTTCGATATTTCCAATAATTCGGCCAAGCTTAAAATCATCTAAGTGATATTGGAAAGACATGCCGAAAATTTCAAGTTCGTCGACTAAATCTTTCCTGTTAAACTTTGACTTGAAACAACAACTCTCCACATGCGTCAAAACCTTTAAAGCTCTAATCAGCGCTATCACGTGATGAACAGACGTGGAAAAAAAATTTGCATACGCATACCTCTTCCTACTATATCCCGTACTTATACTAATTTTCCACATTTTGCTCCCTTTCTTTTTGTGGTTGCTATGGATGATAGTGTTATCCGTCCTTAGCAATTGTCCAGCAGTGTAGTTATTTATGGTAATATATCACCTAAAGTTCAAACGATTTATTTACGTTTATCATAAGAAATCTATTTCATATGCGATCTTTGATATATTTTTGGATCTACCAATGTTTTTTTTCTTGTAATTCTTGTGTTAAATTGCTGAAATAATTAGTTTCTGTGTTAGAAAATTTCATGAGAGCATGTTTAAAAAAAAAATTTCTTTCATTTTTTTGTTGTCTTTTAACTAAGAATGTGTTTGTATAGGTCTTTTTAAACAAGCTCCTAAGTTTTTATGCTTTGAAAAATAGCAATTTATTTATCTTAAATGTTTTTAAATATAAAAACAGAGACGTTCTGAATTAGGATTCGGCATGTTAATTTGGTAACCACACTTTTCGTTTTTGCTTCAATTGAATCAGCTGTCACGTAAATGCTGCATAAATGCAGATTCTTTAATCCGTAATAACAAGTGGAAGTCAAACAAATAAACACAGATTTATATATTCCTCTATTCATTAATACGATGATTTATGAATTTACTGATTCACAAATACTCCGATTCATTGATTTACTTCCCATCATTCCTTTTTATTCATTCACTATCTCATTTTTTATTTGCTCATTTTTTATTTATTTATTCGCTTATTTATTCATTCATTTCCTTATTTTTTATTCTGTCGTTCTCTCATGCTTTTGTTTATTTATTTTCTCATAATTTCATTCCTTCATTTGCTAACCGGTTCATTCATTTGCTCACTATTACACTTAACTATTACACTTAACTATAACATCCACTATTGTACTTAAGGACAAAAAAGGAATAATCTTGTTTTTAGACAGACATCAATCGATATAATATCGTAATAGCTTTTATTAATTACTTTCTGATAGTAACAAAACTTTTCAGTATACATTTTGTTTATTTATCAGGATCCTATCAGGTGATTTGCATGCTGGATGAGGATATTAAAAATTTCTTAACATTGAATCAGATTTAACACTTGCAGTAGGGTTCTATTTTTCTTTAACATTTTATATATCAAATAAAACATCGATAACTCCGATTTAACTTTGATGTATGTATCAATAATTCCAATTTTACATCGATTCCGCATTGCAATCAATCCCGAATAGCGTGCTGTACTTTCAAGAATTTATTTATCGCCATATTAGAATTTATGTGGAATTTATTTATCGTACACCTATTCTTTAAAAACCATTTTCAATATAGTTATTTTTTTTCCCTTTTAATATTTTAAAATTTTACATACAATAAAAAATACCGATGATTCCTATTTGAATTCGAAGTCTAGCCATCAATTTCCGCATTGCAATCAACCTCGAATCGCGTGCAGAACTTATTATTCATCCTGAACGACACCCAACTTTCAAAACAACTTTTCCCTGTTACATCTTTTGGAATATCTCTACTGTTTATTCGCACACTGGACGCGCTCTGTTAATTTTGACACTTTAAACTGCTAAGGACCTAACCTCTAACCGCGCCTTATTCCGTTCGGACTTCCTTCTAGTAAGCCTAATCGTTCGTGCTAGAAATCACGACAAAATAGTTCTAAGAACAAATGAGAAAATAATCTATTCCGACATGAAAGATACCTAGACTTGAATTGTTATCTGTTGACTCAGCGATTCGATTTTTTTCTTGAAATAAGACTACGCCAGCCTTTTGTTTCCTTTTCATATTTTGTTTTTAAAATTATGTTATTCACGTCTTTTGCTGTTGGTGATAAGATTTGCGATTTTGAAAGAATCTAAGAAGTTTGCATACATTTCGTTAATGTGTTTATTAGAAAAGTGTTGCTACATGAAAAGCTATGGGCATTTTTTTCTTCTTATCTAAAGTCTAGGGGTACATATATTGGAATTAGTACTCCCTGGTTTAAGTATACACAAACTCTGCTTTCGCATTTTTTTTATGAGAAGTATAAATTAAAATTATCTTTTAAATTCCACGAAAACTGAAGGATTCACTTAACACAGCAAAATTTCTATTATCAGTTATGTTAAAAAGTGTTAATTGTAAGCAACGTTTTCTAAAAACTAACAATACGATTTTTTTCTAGAAATTGGTATATTATTTTCAGTTATTTAAGGAAAACTATTTTTAATATTTGGATATAAATTCTTTCTTAAAAAAATATCTTATTAATGTATTGTATTATTATTCATTTTCTTGGCATATTTGATTGGAAAAACACAAAATTAAGCAATTGTCATGATTTCTTTGATGTTTCTTTTTATAATTCTTGCTTAAAACACCGCCTTAGCGTAATCTAAGTAATATAAAGAATGCATTTGCAAAACTTATTCATGTTTATTAGATCAGTAGTCTTAGAGAAAATGCTGAAAATTTAAGCAATGAATGGTAAAATGGCAATTTCTGCTGAAAATTTGAGGAAATGATCGGTATACGATCGGCAAAAATGCGTTTCAAGTAAGCATAAAAATATTTCTAATATAGCTAGAATAAAATATAGAATCGTTATAATTTGAACTTTAATTTAGAAGAAATATTTGAAATTCTATTAACGTTTTAGAAAACGATTTTGGAAATCCAATATTCATCAAATCGTTTGCTTATGTAAAAATGTTTACATAAGCTTGCGTTTGCTTATGTCTTTTTACATCACTTCAAGCAGACATTATTTTTTAATAATCTAAAGCATATTAATAGTTATTCTTATAACTTATTATTTAACTCAAAAATATTTTTAGTGAAATCTTTATTACTGAATTTATTATTTGAAAGTTAATGAGCTATCATTTAATATTATTTAAAAAAAGTACAAAAATCAAAGTTTCGATTCGAGAACTTATAAACTCCTAAGTGTAGGTTTGTATATAAATATAAATCCTGTTTAGCATAATGTAACAGAATTCTTTAAAAGGCGATAAAAAGAATACGTTAAATTTCAGTAATAAAATTTTATGTATATATTTTTTAACACTTTTCTCGAATAAATAAAAAAAGGCATTTTTTATTTACTTATTTATTTTGAATAAAAGGAATTTAAGTTAGAAAATGTCATACTTTTCTTATTAATATCGTTAAGAATTATAAGATAATGATCGACTTTAGCATTGACGAAAACTTTCCCTATTAACTGATACATATATTTCTTTTTATTTATTCAAAAAAAAAAAATATAGTTTTAAATATTATTTCTCCTTCGAAAAATAATTTTTTTTCTGAAAGCGAGTTAGCAAAATACAGCATGCTGTCATCAAGGACAATAAGTTTGGTAATTTTCACCATTTGTATTGCTTAAAACTTTCACTATTAACATTTATTCATAACACTATGAATGAAAACTTTAAAAATGAGTTCATATAAAAGAAAGCGATAACAAAGAAACGCAGCCTTGTTCTTTAAGCTTGTTCTTCCATTGTGTTTAAGTTATTGTCTGTTGAAAACAGGCCGCCACTCTTTAAAAAAAAAGTGAAAGTTTGTCTATGTATCGAGTTAGTAGATTCAACTCGGAGAAAATTATAGCTTTGTTTCCTTCGCTTATCTATTGTGTGAACTGTAAAATTTGCCTTTGGGTGACAAATTGCTTACTTTCTTTTCAAATTCGGATTAGATTAAGACATACCAAATTAGTATATCCACGCAGGTTGGTGTCTGGTTTTGCGATTTACAGGAATATTCCAATAGTTCAACACACAATGAAACTGAAACGAAAAAAGAATAGATACATAAATTGTTTTACTACTACGATCCAATAATTTTTTATTATATTTGAGTATAATAAAAAAAAAATCTGTATAATTTTCTGTATTAAATAAGTAAGAGCTTATCACTGGGGTAAAATTTTAAAAAGATTCAAATACCAAAAAAAAAAGTTTTTAGAAATAGAAGAGGGCACTAGTGTATGGACCATGTAGGCAATATTTATAGGTTTGACAAAAAGTTTACTATTTATCATTTTGAACGTATTTAAATATTTATTATTTGCTTTGTTCAAATTTGATCATTTCCCCTCATTTTGAGTGTTGCATAATCTAATTTAGATGTATACTATTTTAAAAATCTTTTTTTTTTTTTGAAAAAAAAAGATGTTTTGTCTTACTAACTTTGTGGATTGAGCTAGTGCGCATAAATCGTAAAATTGATTATTTATTCTGTTTCTTAAAAAAGAATGCAAAATCAAAATGAAGCTTATTTTAAAATAAAAATGCAGTCTTGCACAAACAACAATGCAAATTTTATTAAATATTAAAGCCCAAAAAATATTAATTTGCAATTAAGATTTAAATTATATAAGTAAACTGACATAAGTGATAAGTAAGTAATTAACCCATCATGGATCAAAACTTGCATGCAATTGAGAAAAAAACAGAAACTATTGCCAAATGGTTGAATTTGCTACCATGTCTTAAAATATGTAGTTAAATAATAATTAAGGCAATATGCAACTATAATAATAACCCTCAAGAAGTTGCCTTGATTAATTTCCGAAACTTGATAGCAAAAGTTATCCACAACAACGCTGTTAGCCTAATAAATGAAGGTCCTGTCTCAATAAAAAATTATTTTTGTCCTTACTTTCTTCACATAATATGCCAACTACTGAAGTGTTGATAAAAATGCAGTACCAAAGCATTTTTCGAATTATAGTGCGGGAAAAAAAAACGGACCACCTTGAATAACTTTTGATCTAATGATCGGATTTTCCTGTTCTAGGACTAATGATTCGAGGGGGTGACCACAAATATGCTAAATAATTAGCGGTTACGATATTTGAAGTTACGGAATCATATACAAAAACGTACTTTTCCTGAACAAGCATGTATTTTTAATGATGGATTCGGATTTCTAAATGTCAAAATATGGTCCCCATAGTTTGGACAGAAGCTCGATTCAAATTTTGGACCCCTTAATGCATGAACAATTTATTTATCCAAAGGTAATTCCATGCAAAAAGATAACTTTTAGCAAATATGTATTATTTTTTTATTTAATAATATGCGAAAAAATTTAAATTTACAATTTTTTACATAATTTTTAAGAATGTAATTTTACATGGCAAAATATAATATTTGAGTAAAATTGGCCAAATAATTCCTGAGAAATCGAATCTATTCAACCAATTACGCCCAAATTTTCTATTTTGCAATTAAATTAAGTTGACTCTATTGGTTTAGTAATACCAAATAATATAATAATATAATTTATCATATCGATGGTAATTTTTATCAAACATATTAAGCTTAAGATTTATAATATTTAAACGTTAAAATTGAAGGCAAATAAAGTATAACGTCCATTCTTATGAATGTAATGAAATGCTTATTAACAAAAAGACTAGAAGTTTAATATTTAATTAGAACATTAAAAATGATGGTAAACTCGAGCAAACAAACGATTCAGTTCGTAAGTAATAATAAGTCATTTAATAATAATTCATACATTAATAAGTCATATAATATTATGTTTAAACATAAAATACAAGGCACAAAATATCTTTTCCACAAACTAAAGATTCAGCCAATTCGCAGCTATATCAATCTCATGGAGCTAGGAGCTCCTAGCTCCATGATCAATCTAGTTTGATCGTATGTAACAAGAAGTCAAATAAATGCTTATTTATGTAAGTAAATATAATAAATAATTTTTTTTTAAGGTTAAAGGCTTGTTCGGTTAAGAACAAACATAAAATGTGCATTGATGCAGTCAATATTTAACAGTGTAATAAATTGTCGTATCAGTGTTTATTCAGCTGAAACACCTGATGCTTAAAATTTGCCTTGTCAGTACATTACGTGAATGATAAATAGAATGTTACGTTTATTTACATTTAAACGGATGCTAATTTAATCGGTAGCAAACAATTTCAGTTACGATAGTACTCAGTTTAAATTAATTTTGTGACCCTGGTTTAAAAAAATGCATTTTTCAAGGGAAAACGCTGCAACAATGCAATATGATAAATTCAGTTTAGGATGTTCATCCACATGGTAAAGGTTAGAATCACTGTTTCAAGTAAAAGAAGCTCGCCCACCAACCCCAAATGAAGAAAGTGTTTAGCATTAAAACGTAAGAATAAATAGCACAAAAAGTGGGTTCTACGTTGATTTGCCGCACAATTAATCGCACAGTTAATAAATTGTCGCGCAATTAATTATCATTAATTGTTTATTATTTTTGTTGTTGTTGTTGCTGTCGTTACTACTTGGATTTATTTCGAAACGAGTAATACTTTTCACAGTCTCATTCAAATCAGCGTGAAAAATACAAAGGATGATCACTTTGATTATAGCTATAAGAAATTCAATTCTCCCTCTCAACTCCTCCCTCATTTTTTTTTAACTAAGGAGCATACAAAGAAGAGTAGGGGAGTTTTCAGGTTGTTGACGTATGCCTGTTTAGGCAGAGGGGATGCGATTGTTCTTGTTTTCCAGTGGCGCCATCTATGGCCAAGAATTCGACTTCTGCCACACCATACGTCGCATGCATCCATTCATTCATCCACAGATCGTAATTTTGACCTTCAATCAGAGAACGATCGATCTCCAATCCAGTATCCTCAGTGGTATTGATTTGTTATGGGAGCATGGAGGACTTTTGCGACTCGACAGATTTAACGTGCATCAGTCACTTTACTACACGGGGAGTCTTCGGCCGGCCGGGTTCGAACCCACGAACTCTCGGACATGGGCCCAGCGCCCTACCGACCAGGCTATCCCGGCCCGAGTTTTCAGGTACCCTTTATAATAACATAGTAAAGCTTTTTATGAAAATCAGTCTTGGGTATTAATTTCTCCGAAGGAAAAGTCTTGGCTAATTGGGCTAGAATTGCATCTATTTACGAAGACAAAACTCTTGCAATATCTATAAATATTCGTAATTAGTACTGAATTCTCGTATTTAATTTGTGGCCGTTATAAATATTACGAAAGCACTTAAAGCAGGTGGGGTTGGTGCTTCGCTTACTGTCAATTGGAAGGGAACTAGAGTAAAATCGCCTTATTTTCAATTTTTTTTTTAACTTAAAAAATGTAGCAAAAAATTTAAAAAAATATAATTGAAGTTAAATTTGGGGGAAGGAGAAGTTTGAAAACAATTTTGTGATCAAGACTTATTACCACCGAAGGAAAACACAAAAAAAATTGCTATAGAATATTCTCTCAAAATTTCATAAAAAAAATTAAAACGTAAATTTAGTTTTATGCAAAGTCACATTTTTATTTAAATTTGTTTCCAAAATTAGATTACTACAGTAAAGTTCAAAACAAAAGACAAGTAAATGGTGTTGGGAGGGCGTTTGTAATTTACTTATTTTGCCGAAAACATGTTTAAATAATAATATTTGGACAGTCCCTTCTTAAATTTCGCTTTAGTTTAAAAATAAAACAGAACTTGATATTTTTTACTAATTGTTAACATGCGTGGTAGTTAAAACAACTCATTTCATTGAATTTGGGGCAATATAGTGATAAGACATACTTTTTCAGAAACTTACAAACAAGTCCTAATTATTGTTAATATTTTATGCCTTACAAGTTTATGGAATTTCCACTAGATAATTACTCAACTATTGGATATCATTATGTTTTTTTCTTTTAATACGCAAATCAAATATCATTTAACTAAAACTTTCATCAACACAAATTTTATGTTTAACTCATAAAATTTCAAATATAAATCGCATAAAATATGTATTCTTGCAAGTTAAGGATAATGTCTTTATGCATAAATGTAATGGAAAGCCAAATTAATAGTATTTAGTTAGTTACAAGTTTTGCTTAAGACTTCGAGTACTACGTTTGTTTAGGGCTTTTGGTGAAACGCACTTTAATTATCTGATTAATATTATTACCCATAAACAATTTAGAGATTTTTGGTATTCTAGATTCTAATCCATGGTTAACCCGTATGTTGCAACAAGCTCATATTGACTGCAATGACGACAGATCATGGGTTCAAATCCTCTTACTGCTTTGCTGATTGTGGAAAATATTTGTGGTTTTCTTCCACGTGTAACGCAAATGAGGGTTGATTTTACAACGAAAAAAAAGTTCTTAACAAATTCTATTTCGTCCCAGTGCTTGATCCAGCAGTAGGGGAGAGTGGGGTCAATTGTAACACGGTACGATTGTAACAGAGCAAAAATTTGGTTCTAGATTTGGTTCTTAGGTGGCGCACAAGGTGTATCTAATAAATCTACATGTACACCCCTGCTGGCAACCATTTTTATGTACTTTTGAAAGAGTTACATCACAAAAGATATTTTCACGCTACGTAAGTACTTTTTTTGGTATTAGAATATTATATTGCAACAAAGTAGTTTTGTTTAAACAAATAGAAATTATTAACCGAATATGTAAGTGGACACCTTAATTAGCATTTCAAAAAAAAATATTAGTTTTGTTAATTAACTAGCATTGTTTTTAACAAATGAAGCTGAAATGGCGTCTTGGGGACGATTGTAACAGCTGAAAATAAATAATCTTATGTTTACAAACCATTACTTAACTCCTTAAGAACCACCAATAGTTTCCTATATCATTTATATTATGTTGCATGTGCATTATTTTATTTGTCACCTTTCACAGCATAAATTAAAATTTCTAACCCCTTAAAGTTAAAAGTTTAACCCTTTAGGTCTCTGCTCATTATTATTTTTACTCCTAAAATATCACAACTATTTTGATCAAATAAAAAAATATATCACAACTATGATAATATGTATAAGAAACTATGTTTTAGTTGAATTTATGAACTGTTACAATTGACCCCGTAAGTGGGAACAATTGTAACAAGTGCATGACTGTCAAAAATTGCTAATAACTAATATAATAACATTTAAAATAAGGTATTTTTTTTCTGGTAGAGGATAGTCTACTTTACTCGTCTGTCAATTAATACTAATAATATATTGGATTTTTTGTTAGTTAAAAATAGTTCAGTAAAAAATTTTACAATTGACCCCACTCTCCCCTACATTTGGTCTTCTTGGTTGGGTTCAAAGTTACAAGGCTACAGAGTTGAACTTAATTAGCTACAAGTCCAATACGAATTGGCTGTTCAATGTTGGTAATAAAATTAAGCGGCGTTAGTTGATGATCTACAAATAGACGTATCGAAACGTTATTTTTTATTTATTTGTTTAACATGTAATTCATTGTAATTCGCTTCTAAAAAGGAATATAACATTAAAAAGCCTCTTTCGAATTTCTTCTTTCAAATTACCTATGATTTCATGAATAATAGAAAGAGTTGATTTTGAAATTGCTGTGGATATTTTTCCTCTAATGAGAGAATGAAACTCTGCCGAGGTTATTGGCTTTCTCTTTAACTATTACATTATTATCTTTTTGTTTAATATGAATGTGACTTATAAAAATGTGTTTTTTTATTGTTTTTTTCGTGTATTTTTCTGTGGCTATCATTAGTAACGCGCCAATGGTTGGAAATACATAAGCTCAAAATGAGCACTTGTAAAGAGAAATAATTTTCAAACGAATAGATGCGTTAAGATTAATTTTTCTTTCATTCGTATGCCACTGAAAAGTTAGTCGACGATTTTTTTTTCTGTTATCTTCTTTTTATTTCCCTTTATTGTTGCGAAAAAATGTTGCAGCTGCGCTGTAAAAATAGATACTGAAAATTCACGCAATTTTTCGTCGCTTTTGACGAAACTGATTCCTGGGAAATGCTCCGAGTGAATTTTTCGTCAAATTGAGGAAATTGTTAGAATTTCGCCAGAATCATTTGTTGAAAATAAAAATAAAAATAAATGGTAGGACGACATTTGTACTTAAAGTGGGTGTTTTTCCTCATTATGAGTTAAACCACTATGAGTTAAAAAAAAATCACAATCAAAAGGTTTCGGATAAATATAATGATATTTTATTTACAATATATTATAATAGATAAGTAAGCCTTTAATTAAAAAAAATTATAATAAAAAATTAAGCCAATATATTTTATTTGTATTAAAAAAGACATAATTCCGAAATTGAATTTGTAAACATTGGCATTTGTTGAGTCAATACTAGGGATTAAATTAACTTACGCCCATGTCCATGAATTAAGGGTAATGCCAGTTTTAGCAAATAATGTTTGAGAAACAAAATAAATATGACTTATTCCATCCACATGCGCCCTATGAGCCATAACTATTTGTTTATGGCACAGAGCGGCTTACAGAACTTTTGTGAACAATTTTACTTTTTTGCCACCATTCCTTATAAACCCTCTCTTACATTCTCGTCATTGTGACGTACTTTTAGAGTCATCTAGCAAAATTCACTAATTTTTACAATGAATATATGAATTTATTTCCATTGCTTGTGTTGTTTAAAACTAATTAATTTCTTAACTGAAACGTTATTTTATTTTTTTTTAACTTATTAGAGAGGAAATTTTATTTATTATTAAAACTTAATAAATTTATTTTTAAATATTTTAAAATACATTATGTCAATTCTAAATCACACTTCCCCATTTCGATGATAAGTTTCTCTCGAATATTGTCGTTACCTATCAACGTCAAATGTTACTTTAAATAAAATTGGATAATTATCATTATTCTTGCTTTAAGTTTGATAATAATTATGGTAATTTTAATGAATAATTTTTATGAATTCATAAAATTCGGAAAATTTTAATGAATTCATTTGTTTTTAGTAGTTTACCTAGAAAAAGTTTAACTATTAGTCTAATCTTAATAATCTTATTAAGTTTAAATCTAATAAAATCCAAAAAATAGCTGTTGGCAGAGTTCTTCTAAGAAAAACCTCCGCTGTTTTTATATAATCCTCTCATTCCAAAAAAGACTGATTTTTTAAAATATTTCAACAACAGTATGCTACAACTTAATATTCAATTATTTAACATTGTTTAACATAATATTTTCCAATATTTTTTCTGAAGAACAGCATTTGATAAGATTTGATAGCATTAAGATAAGTTTTACAATATTTTAATCGTTTATTAGAATTTCTCTTCTGAATTTTGATTCCTTACGGCGAATATGCCACATGACTGACTAACAATCTGAATATGCTAATGATGAATTATATTTTAAATATTTAACTTAAACCCTTATTATTCAGATGAGGGAAGCATTGTACACATCTCTTGTAAATACAACACTCCAATAAACAACAAGAATGCATGTATTTTCCAAAAGAACGGAAAATTCCGTCCCACCAGACCATGTTAACTCACACATGAACATGGAAATAATGATTTTAAGACAAATCCTAAAATTTATATTCGACAAGGGCTAATTTTGAGCATGATTTTTCTTGTCATCTTCTCGGCTTAAACTTGGAATAATCTTTGCGTAATCTTCGCAGTTCGCGGATGGGCAGTTGGCAGCTGCCACAAATGACGCAAAACAAATGGGTATTTACGGACACCATAGCTATGCGTAATGATTTGATATTTTTAAAAAAAATAAATAAAATGACTTTTCACAGATGGGTAAACTCATATTCCCCCGAGTGACATCGACTGTGACAACATGACTACCTGTAGTTAGCTTTTAAGCTTCTGGGCACCTGTCAAATCTGATGTCGTATGAGTTTTGATGCATGGGATTTTTCAGAACACTTTCACTTAGGTTTAAGAATCAAAATGTGATAGGAAAATGGAGAATAAATTGGTCTCGTGATTATATTATATTTTTGATCTAGATATGACTATTACCACTATTGTCTAGATATGATACTATTTTTTTCGTTTCCTCTTTGTTTTTGTCAAGAAAGTTGAGTACAAAATTTAATGGGATTGTTGCCTGAAAGCAATACTAACTTAAAATAAATACTTCCTAATCATCACTTGTTTATAATGTCGATCTAAACGGATCTAATAGCTTCCTCTTGGTAAAAAACGGAATTTTTACTATTAATTTATTTGAAGTCTAAAAAAAAAAAAAAAAACGCCAAAAATATTAAAAAGAAAATAGTTTTTTACTTTTCTTTTTAATAAAAAATGTCTTAAGGCTGTATTTTGAAGGCTCTGTTATTGCCTGAAATTACGCCTTATTTCACAATATTATGCTGTTTTTATATTTGTTATCAGTTTAAAACATTTATTCATGACTGTTAAATGCTTCATCATTATTTAGGCATCGCCATCTATGCTAATCATGAAAAAGGCGCAAAATATCGTTGTGCAGATTTATTTATGTTTTTCTTTAAAGAGAAAATATATTAAGGCTGTTTTTAAAGGTTCTGTCGTTGTATGAAATTCATAATATGATTCTTTTACAGGTGTTTTGAATGATTGTTGTGAGTCCAGGACAATCATTCATAGCTGTTCTGTTAAGTCTCACTTAGTAGGCAGCGTTGTTTATGCTCATCGTGTGAAAGTGCTGTAAAATCTTAATATGAAGAAAATTTACCGCATTGTTAAAAATTAAAAGCGCTTATGATCTAACTTTTGAATATTTCAAAAAGTTATTCCATCACTGAGTTGTAGCTTTGCCTCGTAAAATAGGCGGAATTCGAAAATCATTTATTGATTTTAATAATTTTCCTTCTTATTGGAAATCAACGTCGCACTCGTGATTTCTTAAAAGAAGTTAAATTTTTTTTTAAATGTTTAAATTATTTGTCTGTTTTAAAGTCCAAACAACCCTATAAGATTTTATAACAAACTCGGGAGAATTTTGGAAGTGGTCTTCAACCATAATTGAAATGGAGAAGTGATTTAAGATGAGTCTAGAACCACTCATTTGTTTAAAACATAACACTCAGGGAAATTCACGAGAAAAAATCCATGCAAATTACCGAATATAACCACTGATTTGTTTAAAACATAACACTCAAGGAAATTCACGAGAAAAAATTCATGCAAAGTATCGAATATAACCATTGATTTGTTTAAAACATAACACTCAGGGAAATTCACGAGAAAAAATCCATGCAAATTACCGAATATAACCACTGATTTGTTTAAAACATAACACTCAGGGAAATTCACGAAAAAAAATTCATGCAAAGTATCGAATATAACAAAAATTTTCAATCATATATTTTTAAACTTGACATAAAAAGCCCTTAATTGATTACAGCACAATACATTTCCAGCAGAAAACCATTAAATTTTAACGTATAGAATTCATTATTAAAATATGCATTGAACGAAACATACAAATTAACTAAATTGTTTGTTATCGTATTCTAATTCATTGCAAATAAAATAGCAAACAGAAAATTGAGTTCTAAATTTGATTACAACATTTTAACAACTTAGTTATTTTAAAAAATACAAGAAGGATAATATCTGAAACAAGGTTATTACCTTATTAACTATTTCAAGTACAAAGGAAAAATCCTAAATAACTTTGACATTAAATCGAAACACTTGAGAACATAATATTCTATTAATAGCATAATGTTTTAGTAATGATGATACATCAATAACAAAGAAAATTGTTAAAAAAAAACTATTTCTCTTTTCTTTTTTAATTAATTTTCATATAACCAATAAAGGATACAATTTTGTAAAAAAAAATATTTTAAAAGATCTTCTCGTTAGTTGTCAATAATTTTTAAGTTCATCATTTATTTCTCATTATTTCATAACGTTAAATGAAATGATCTCTTTTATTTAATAATAGAAACAGACATTATTAGATAAATACTAGTTGGATTAAAGGAAATAATATTTATAACGCCATACATACTTGTATTCCATTTTTGTCTACGAACAGTAATATTTTGATACTTGAAACTTGATTCCAAAAAAATTTGACTTTTTAGTAAATAAATATAATTAACCAGACGACAAAAGATACAAAATTAAAAGTTTTTTTTTTAAATTTTCTCTTTGCATTTATTAACTACTATTTTAACAAAAAATTTTAATGAATAAACAGGAGGAGAATTGAAAAGGATAACGCTGGACAACAGGTGAAGTAAAAAAGAAACAAGCTTATGATTTTAAAACTGAGAATTTTTAAAACAATAGAAAAACGTTAAATAATTGATTTTTCTAAACAAACGAACTTACAATAAACTATATGGCACCTTGTCTAATGATACTGAATACAGTTAATTTTTTTTTGATGGGATGAATTACTAAAAATGTGTTTTGCTCAATTTAATAACATAAAGTCAAAGGAAAGGCAACAAATCATAATAAATAAAAAACTAGAATTATATAAGCTTTTTTTTATCGATGTTTGTATGTGTCTTTAAGTTTTGTACATGATTTAAGAGTTATTTAGTACTTATTTATTGATTAATTGCTTTTTTTAGACCGGTAAGAATAACGCAAATTTAGCTAGTCAAAAATAATTTTAATTTATTTAGTTATAAAAATTGTGTTATATGTAATGTATAGTAGAGTTTATTTAATATAGAGTTTGAAAATTTCTTTTGAATGCAAATCAGTTTGACTTTATCCTAAGATTTTTTCCACTTTGTGACCATAATTCTTGAATTAATTTTTTTCTATTGAGAGGATTTTCTGTTGAGAGGATGAGGAAGATTTCTTTCAATTTTAATTTATTGACTTGTAATTTAATATTTAATTACATACTAAGTTTATAAAAAGAAATATCGGTAGATATCAGTATAAATAAAATCCAGTAATTTGCAATGAAAGAACATTTTAAATTTAGCTCCACTTCCCCTCTGTCAATATTTTTCCATTCTGCTACCTGTCATTTATTAAGCTTTATTTCCCTTTCTAATTTAACTAAAAGAAATTTTAGTGACTTACAGGGTAAATTTGACATGAGCGTACGTTATGTAAAAAAAAATTTAAAAATTAACTTGTAACATTAAATCATAAATGAAATACAAGCATACAGTTAGTTATTCCATAAATAGTAACAGAGGGGTAATATTTTTATCTTTTATAATAACAAAGATAACAATGTAGAAAAATAATTAATACTACAAATATGCAACAGTAATGTAGGTACTGAACCTACGATGGTTTGAGGTAATTTTTCTTAAACATTTTTGAACATTGATAATAGAAGGGAGCATAATATCGATGCAAAATTAATGTTTTCTTTTTATGCTCTAAATCAAAAAATGCCCTTCTGTTTTAAATTTTATATGCAAGAAAGATTTCAATGGGAGCATAAGTAATAGTTCGATTAAAAAATTTTTTAAGAAAATTTTTTCAAACGACAAAAGAAGGAAAATTTTTTAAGAAATTTATTTTATTTATTCATTTTATTGCTACATTTGACATCAAGTTAAGCATGATCTTATAAAATGAAGATCTCGAGAGAAATAAATTTTTCTGCAACATTGATAAATAGTCACTTAAAATTGCAATAACTTTGAAAAAAATTGAAAAAAAATCGTGTGAAGTTCATAAGAATTTTTTTTTTTTACAGAACGTATAACTTTAACTCTATAATGGAATTTTACAACAAGATTAGTAGTTAATTATTCTCAAACTAATAATCGAATATTAATTTTTTTTTAAAATTCAATCCTATTCCCTTGACATTTTTCTACATGATTTCCTAATTTATAAGTTTTATAGATTTTGCTCAGCAAAATGCGCAAAACAACGTTTGTTAGGTTTTACGTTACATTTTATTACAGCAAAACGAAATGTAATGTAAAATTGAACACACAAAGCTGTTTTTTTACGAAAACTCCTACGATTTTTTTATTAAAAAGTGTTGAAATACTTAAAAAAGAAAACAAAAATTCTTTGTTCTTATCTTCTCTCTAATTTTTTGCACAAAACTTATCGATATCTTTATCTCATTGTTATGCTTAATCCATGAGTTCTACTCTCATTACAACCAGCTTTTTGCAAGAAAAATAGATAGAAATCAATGCAAATAAAGAAACAACTCGGGATACCAATTTACCTCAAAACGGACTTTCCTCATCAATTTTCATTTTAAAAAAATACGTAAAATGATTTTTCATAAAAGGCTCATTATTGACAAACACGACACCGCAGAAAATTAATTCTATTTTTAAAACTGTCACGCTCTGCAGGGTATTAAAATTAGAATCTCTTTATGTCCACGGAATCGACTGAAATCACTTTAAACCGCTCACCGTCACGCTGGCAGCGTTGATGACCTCCAGGATTAACTGCCTGTAAATCGAACAATCTTTCACATTGTTGGTGTAAAATCGAACCAAAAAGTGTTGAAAGCCACCATCTTTATTCTCTGACCTGCATGATTGCCTCCTGAACTTGAAAGGAGCATGGACCGTTTCGAAGGATTAATTGCAGCACAGGAACAGATCGGTTGTTATTAAGTGGCCATAAAAGAACATTTAAATGGCAACAAAAAAAGGTGAATTTTTTTCAGGTTTAATTGTAAACAAAGTTGGAAATTTTATAGGCCAGAGATTGAACAGGATGACCATTAAAAAAAACCGCACGTGTTTTTAACGATTTTTTTTTTCGGGAAGAATTGACCCAAACTGAGCTAGTTTTAGGTAATTTGTTTTTCTACCATAAGAGAGGAAATCAATGAAAACGTATACGATTCAGAACGGCTAATCTATGTATTGGTTGTGCGATGCTAAATAATTTTAACTGTACCTTGCATATTATTTGCTCAGTTTCTTACTGAAACCTTGCAACTTAGAACCTGAGTCAGAAAACTAGAGATATCCTTCCTGGGGCAAACATAGGGACGAAGTTGCCCCATACAATGTTATAAATTTCGGATCGTGTTGAACCGTAATATCATTTGATTCTGATATAATCATAATAAAGTGTCAGATTGCACCTTATCGTTCAGTTTAATCTTTCTCAAACTCGAATATACGATAATATGGTTCAACATAAATAAGAAATGTGGTACAACCTGAGTCAAATAACTAGAGATATCCTCTCTGGGGCAAACATAGGGACGAAGTTGCCCCATACACTGTTATAAATTTTGGATCGAGTTGAACCATAATATCATTTGATTCTGCTATAATCATAATAAGGTGTCAGATTGCACCTTATCATGCAATTTAATATTTTTTAAACTCGAACATACGATAATATGGTTCAACATAAACAAGAAATATGGTACAACTCAATACTTGATCATAGCACTTTTTCGTGTTTTTATTAATTAGGACTTTATTTATTTAGGACTTTTATTAATCTAATTTGTTGGTCGGATATTGGAACTGTATATAAATCTGATTAGTAAATCCGAAATAAAAAAATTTTTTGTGTAAAATAATTTAATTGTTTTACACATTTTTGATAATATGGTGCCTGATTTGACAATTAGTTTTTAATAAAGCACCAAGTTTTTTTTTTTTTTAATTTTATTTGTTTAAATTTAAGTTTATTTTACAGAAAAATTAATTTTTTCTCAAATATGAATGTTAAAACTATTTACAAATTGTTTTCAAACTAAATGAATAAAAAGACATTCAGTACCTATTAAATAATTAAATAAATTGTAATAAAAAAAATCTAATTCTAATAAAAACAATAAAAATAGAAAATAGCAATGGACCATTTAATTATGTATTTCGAAGTTATACTATTTTACGTGACTTGTTTTTGCAATTACAGCGACAATTAAAGGAAATAATTTCCCCCAACTTGAAAAAAAAATAATTCAAAAGCATTATGTAGTTGTACTGATTTCTCTATTCCGTAATTTAAGTCCCTATTACTACTCCAAGATTCTGTACTTCTGTCCCCATTAATATTCTAAGAATTTATATTTCTTTCCCTATATTCTATGATTCTGTACCTTTATTCCTATTACTACTCTAAGATTTTGTGCTTAGGTCTCTATTACACCTCTAATCTACACAGCCCTTACAGGAAGCGTTATTACATTTTTTATTTATTTACGGCTTTTTTATTTATTTAGTTTATTTAAATTTAGCAGTTTAAATGTTTTTCAGGAAATGAAGGACAAAAAAAACTTTTTCTGCGTTTTTCTTTCATTTGTCCTTAAAATTGAGATAATTTTAAGATTTTTATGTAACGCAGACTAAAAAAAATAATAATAATAAGGGCAACGTCTGCTACTTCAAATATACAAGGACAGCATATCTCAAAATGCCCAAATATCTTTACTTTTAGCATGGAAATCGGCTATCTTGCTGTTTTTGACCTAATAACATAAAGATGATTTTGTTTACATTCTTAACAGACAAAAAAAAGACAAAAATTTTTTTTTTCTTAAAAGGAAGTAGTACTGATATTGAACTTCGCCTCATTGTTAACACAAGTATGCAAAGGAAATCACCTAAGCAACGTTTGAATACTTAAAACTGCGAATACTATTTATTAAAAAATGTTTCAGAAGTTCAAATTGAGAATGAAATGAAACTTTGAAAAGCAAGGTAATCGAAATTTTTAACCTTTGTTTTCTCTTCGTATAAAAGTTTTTATGAAAAATTTTGTGTTGCTCTGTGTATTCAAAAAAGAATAACTTAACATTTCGAACCTGACCACTTGATTTTCTTAGGTACTTTTTTGAAGCATTTTCGATAAAGAAAATAAAAAGCTGCTTTTAATTTTAAACTAGATTATGTACTATCATGCTGAAAATAATTGTCTGAAGTTCAAAACGGATTTTGAATATTTAAAAAAATTATTATTTAAAAAAAATTACCCATTAGGCGTATTTTTAATAAACTAGTGAATCTAGATTATAAGTTCCCAATGTTCTTTGGAACAATCGTTTTTTGGAATAATTTGCACGTCAGGAAATTTTAAACACCCTTTTGCGAAAAAAAACAATAATAATAAAAATAACACTAATTATTATTGAAATTTAAAAGTAATAAATAAAAGTTAGTTATTGAAAATGTACCTAATGACTAGTGTACTTATATCGAAAGTTTTTTTATAATACTATTAAGGAAAAGGACTCATAAGTTAAGATTTTTAAGTTATTGCATAAAAATAAATAAAAATACATCAATTTGCCACTCAAATTTAATAATTAAATATTATTTTCTTATACATTATAAGAAAATAAGAAATAAGGGATCCCGTTATTATTTTTATGAGTGCAATCAGGTTGACATGCATTTCATAGCCTGTAGTTTTTAAATAAAGCTAATACTATGTGAGCTAACAATAGAAAATCTGAATTTTTTTAGTACTTCTGTAATATACCTTCGAATTATTTAACAAAGGAATACATGAATTATTCAAATAAACTATCTGAAACATATATTTAAAACTTCTTAACTTCTTATAGATTTAAAATAAAAGAAAATATACAAAAAATTGAATATTTCAGAGTTCTCGACTATTAAAAATGACTAACTTTACTGAAATGACGTGTAAAAAGATGCATGTTTAATTGGGTTAAAGAATTTATCAGCCTTTTAGGCAAAATTTAGGAAATCCGCTGGGTCACAAAAGTTTCAAGTTCATGCGAACAGCATTCACTATAAAAATAAATAAATAAATAAAATTAATATTACAGTATTGAATAAAAAATCCCAAGAAATTGAAGCGGTATGATATTACTTGAATAAAACTTTGTTCGTTTCAAAAATATACGAATCTGAAATGACAGTCGACATCTTTCAAGCGCTCAAAAATAGGCGCCCATTTTCAAGACTTGAATGAGAAGAAACAAAAGTGATTTGAAATGTAAAACCTAAAGATGTCAACGAATAATGAAAAAATAAAGGTAAGAAACAAAACTAGAAAAACCGCAGTAGCCGAGAAAGAAAACATATGAAAAACGAAACAAGAAAAACCACAGTGACCGAGAATTGCAAATCAAGGTAAAATACATTTCTACGCGCTGTAGACAGGTGGTGAGGAACTGATGTCGTTAACAAGAGAATCATAATTCATATGAATGAAATAAGATTCCAGGGCATCAAGATGAGCTGCGGTGACTGGAGTGGAAATAGTTTTGGCATTTTCTAAATTGAATTCATGCAAAAGATTCCGATAATGTGCAGCAGTTGAGGATTTCTCGTATTCTTGATAATAAACGTATATACCGAGTGCCCTAAGTCTAAATTTTAACAATTTTGCAATTTTAAATCACTTTTGTTTCTTTCACTTCTGGCAAGTCTTGAAAATGGATGCCATTTTTGAGCGCTTGAAACTTGTCGACTGTGTTATTTCTTTCCAATATGTATATTTTTGAAGTGAATGAGGTTTTTAATCAAGTAGTAATACAATATTTTTTCACCATCGTTAAAAAGAGTGAATATTTCAATTATAAAATTGTACGAAAAAAAACACTTGCTTTTCTACATAGCAACATTTTTTATCATTTTCATAATCAGGATAGAGGTGAAATGGCTATAGATATGAACAAATTTAACCTAACAGTTATTAAGAACTGTTGCGAATTGACCTAATGATTCTGAGTTGGAGTTGAAAAGATTTTCTTGACTTCGGTTGGCGAAAAGTTAGGTCGCATAGGTCAAAAGAAAAAGAAAATAAAGTTTTTAATCTTATGAAAATTATTTAGAAAAATATTTATAATTAATGCCTGATTAAAAATAATACTCAAATGAATGTGGCAATTTTTTAAGTTATAACTTATCCCACATATAATTTGTCACATTTAAACGTTTTTAGTCTATGTTTGATAGAACTAATGAAAAAGTATCTAAACTTCAATACCAAATACATTTTGAAAAGTTAATTAAAAAATAAACAAATGAAAAGCACTGTTAGAATTTTCATTCGAAAATTACCGTGTAATAAACAACAGCAAACTATCTATCCAATTAACCGTAAAGTTTGAGGTTAGAAACGTTTCTTTACCTTTACGGTTTTAAAATCGTATACAACTCGTATGGTTAAGAAAATCATGAATACAAAACTGTACGGTTATAGATAACTACACGGTTTTTAAACCAATCAGAACTTAGTTTCAAAACTGTAAAAATGAAATTTATCTGGACATTAAAGTTAGGTTACGTTTGGGCTGTGTTATGTCAAATGAACCGTAGAATGTGGCTTAATTAGTTTATCTAGTGTTACCTCCTATTATGGGAAGTATAGAATTATAAACTTGCCATCTATGCGTGAGTTAGTTTCGCATCCTAATAGTCTAGGGTTACCAATTAGTGTGTGAACTAGATATTCTTCGTGCGTTGAAAGAATGGGAGAAATATCGTGGTGTCAATGCTGGGATTCGAACCCTTTTTCGACCTATCATGAGATTGGCAGATATGCCCTCTAGCCTATAGTATGTACCCAGCTGCACAGAACTGAGTGGCTTCTTTAAGGTGGGCCGAGTTGGCGCAATTCTGGCTTTTTAACCGCATTTGGCGATGACAATCAATAAACGATTTTCTCACAGTTAGCAGTAAGAATATCATCCTCTTATGGTTATTTGACTGTTACGGTTAAATATGGTAAACTAGCAATAAAATAAATTATTATTTTTAACCTTTTTTCTGAAAATTTATAACAGTGTACCATTATTTTTTTTCAATTTTTTATGTTATGCCTCTCAAATCTGCATCCACTCTTTTGTTTCCAAAATTGGTATCCAAATTAAAAACTTAACAACTCGCAACGAATCTATTACAAAATAATTTGGCAATTATGGGAATCATAGGCTGTTAAAGTCTAAAAAAAAAGTAGACAATAATAGTGATGCAAAAAATTCTTATGATAAAAGAATTGTAAACAGTAAATTTGAAGGTTAGGTTTCTTATCAAAATATGACTTTTTATACATTTTAAAGACATAACCTTCCTAGGTTTTTAGTTATAATTTATAAGTACACAAATATTGACGCAATTATTCTGACGTTAAACGTGCAAATTATTGCATATTTAGTGCTAATGATACCACATTTACGTCATGAAAATAACGCAGAGATTGCGCTTTTGTATTATTTACGCAAATATTCTTGCGCTCATTACCTAAAAAAACATGTATGATATTTTTTTTTTGCATTTATGATTGTTATGTTAAACAATGGCTAAAAATTAATGACTACTATAAATAATATTTGCTGATTTACACACATCTCGGTATCTCTCAAGTTTGTTTTTGTTAAGTGTTTACTGTAAAAAAAATTTATAGTTCTTTTTTTTAACTTTTTATTTTTCAGGTCTTAATCTATTACTTAACAATTTATTTGTATATTAAATTGCAAAATTGAAAACGAATTATGTTTGTACAGAAGTTATTGTTTTAGTAAAGGAAAACAACATTTTGTTGCAATTTAAAATTTTGCTTCGAATAATATTACACGTGAATGCTATTGATACACAAAAAATTTCTCTGGTCTTTAAAAACATTCAAAAAACAATTATGCCTGTCATATTGCGTACAATTAGAGTTTTATTAACATTTTAAATTGTTTTCAAACTGATTCACTGATTCTTCAATGTATCAATTATCGATTCGCTGGTTCATTTATTCACTGATTTGTTGATTGTCTTCCTTTTTTTGGCAACATCCAGAATACCTTTTGGTACAATGATTGGATTTTCACGTACTAAAATGTAATTTTAATGTTTTATTAATTAGAGCTTAAACATGTTAAATAGTTAGTAAGGACGATATTTTATGTAACAAGATCAGGCATTCAAACGTACTTTCTCTAGCAAAACATATTTACATCAGATTGGATTTTTAACCCTGAAAATATGAGGGAAGGCAAAATATAAGAAATCTGGTATCATAAGTTTGCTTGACAGCTTACAGAACGACCAAAAGTTTGCGATTTTTTGAGTTTATCTTACATTTCGTGTATTTGCCAAATCTCTGACATTATTTTTCGGGAATTAAAAACTTTTTCAGACTTTTATAAATTGTATTTATCCCAAAGCAACTCTACTAAAAAAAATTTTTGTTTTTTTTAGGATAGTTAATAATTATTTTTAATTTAATTTACCAAAAAAACATTTTTTTTAAAAAAAATTCCAAAAGAATGCAAATTATTATATTATTTTGGATAGCGATATCTAGAATTTGAACCAAATAAATCAAATAATTCTCGAGAAGTTTAAATATAGGACTTTTCCGAAATTTTATTGCTTAGATACTATTCGGTCTATTCCGTTCAAATTTTAGATTTTGTCTTTTAAAATTGCGCAGCTTGAAATTATGTGAAAATTTACATTTCTTACAAAAGAAAACTATTTTATTATTAAATATTTTTGCGTGTAATTTTTGGATGAACAGAATTTTGAAATAGTCGAATGCTCTTCTGATTAAACAAATGGGATTATATTTTCCAGATTACAGCTACTGGGGCTCCAAAACATATTGTAATAATATTTTATTGTAAAGACTTACTGGTTTGTTCCTTAACCTCAGTTACAACTAGTAATTTTTTTTAAATAATTTGAATTTTGAAATTTAAAAAAAATCGTGCCGTAAATCGAGAGAGTTACATGGTTTTTTCTCGTGGTACATATAAAGTTTGGACTTAAAGCTTTATCTTAATAATTAAGACACAAAAAATAATACCTAAACAACAAACTTTTTCTCACTTTTTCGAATTTATATAATCACAAAATTTTTTGCAAAGCACGAGTGGCTCCTTGGATAGAGCACTGGCCTTCTAATGACCCTGGAAGGTCTAATATGACAATCACTGAACAATTCGGATACTTCTCTAGATTAGGAACTACTACGGTGCTGAAGAAAAATATCTTTAGTGGTAGGATAATGGGTAAAAGGCAGCTTGCCGTCGGGATTACCATCGGAAGTTTTCGTATTTTTCTTCGTGTAATGCTAATGTTGGTAATGTACATCAAAAAGTCCTCCATGAAGAAGAGTTTGATGCAATACTTAGCCTAGAAATTCTTTTGTCCTCTGGGGTGGGTTCAAAATTACAAGACCACGGAGTTGAACATTGATAAAAAAAAAACGATCACTTGATCAATGCAAGTTACGAAATAAAATAAAATTGCCTTCGCGCATATATGGTACAAAGGGTAGAGAACTCTCCTCTTGATGAAGCAACCTAGGTTCGATTACCTGTAATGGCTGTTTGTTTCGCAAATCTGCTCCATACAATGAAAATGCTGGCTTGTTTTATCAAAGAGTCTTCCATGAAAGTGAGCTAATCCTAATGTTTAATCCATGAATAGCCTTGCCTTATTGGTAGGGTTCAAAATTACGAGCCTTCGATGTTTAACACGGCCTGTCGCAAATCAGGTAAAGGCCTGTTTAGACGATCCAATTTCTTGGACAGAGATTGATTGATATTGATGGAAACTTGTTTTGCTTTGAGCTTGGATCGTGTGAACAATCATCCAAGTTCTTGGACGATAGTAGAACTTGTTCTACTTTCCATCCAAGTTTTACCTCCCTTAACCAATCAGCTTCTTAAGTTTTGTGACGTCAACAAACAGATATCAGATTTTGTCATTTTGTTGCTTGTTTTCGTATATTTTAGTGAAAATAAGTTAATCTGTTGCGGTCTATTTGTGTTATTATGACTTTATTTAAATTTATTCAGTAATTTTAAAGTCATGTAAGTATGATTTTATAATGTTGAATATGAACAATGCGCATGCGCAAATTTTTCTTCTGACCAATCAGTGACATTCAAGAACTTGGATAGTGTCGAGTGTCGACGAATCATCCAATTTCTTGGACTGAGAAATTCTATCAATTTCTCGGATTCAAGAACTTGGACCGTGTAAACAGGCCTTAACCGGCTGTTTAAGATAAGATAACCTAATCAGTTTTTCTTCAAAAACTTATGTATACGCAAATACTTAGTTTTCTTTTTTATTACAGTAGACATCGAGCGTAATTAAAAACCGTCAACAAAGTTACGTTTCCATGACTACAATTTGTCTTCAAAAAGTCTTTGATTATAAAATTAATCTTTCTTTGCAAGAAACTCTACACACATATGCAACAAAATCAATTTAAAAAGCTATTGACCTCGTCTTGTTGCTCATCGACGATCAAATTAAAATTAATTATTTTAAATTTCTTCCTTTCACTCTAAACAATGGGACAAAAAGATAAGTGTTTTTTTATCCACGCCCAGTCCTAAGGCTAAGAAGATACTGGTTTCAAATTGATTAAAAAGTGTTGATGACATCATAAAGGCGGTAATACTCTCAATACGTTGATACGTTCTCGATGCTTGATTTTTGAACAACAAAACAATATTATTTTAAACAAATTACAATTTGCATTTAAAATTTAAATCTAAGGCGGAAGCTAACAAAAAACTATGTCTAACATAGTGTCTGCCCTTGTATATACTTTATTAAATTAATGTTTTATTGCTGCTTAATACTTCATTTTGAAAAAAATCATTTAATAATGTTAATGTTTTCTTGCATACCAACATCACAAAACTATTATGAATATCGATGTATTCAAAACGTTTATTCATTTTAGCATTGAGTGTTCAAAATGCAGGCTCAAATCATAAATTTTTTGTATTTAAAGGGAAGTGTAAATATTTTTTCCAAAAAGCTTCGCTTTATGTTTAATAAGAAAAATAGGAAATTTCTGAAAAATATCTTTTTTTTTTAATTTGACGTTTTTAGTGTACTTCAAATACATCAGGCATTGCTTAAAGTGCAGGTTAAATTTGTAAGTTGAATAAGTAACGCTCCAGCCCTTTTTTTGAGTTCTGAATCTTTAGTACAATATATATATATTTCGCGTTATGCAACATTTGAAACATGAAACATAATATAAGCAAAAAAAAAAAAAATACCAATGTAGAATTTTCTGGATACTCTATTTATTGTAACACTAAGAAGCAATCAGGAAGAGTTAGGCATTTCTAAGATTTGTGAAAATTTTAAATTTTTTTCTAAAAAGTGTCTTAATACCTTGAAATGATGTACCCGAAAGTTTTAAGAGCACGAATAATATCTCAGTGTATGAATTTTGAAGAAGCTCCTGATGTTCGCCGCATGCTTCCGAAAAACTTGAAAAGAAATTTTATTAAAGCTATATTTTTCAAATCGCTTGAACACTGAATTCATATAAATCTTCACTTATTGGTTTTAAATTAAAATTAAATTTTTGTCATTAAATTCTGAAAGATTCTTATACTTTCTTTAATTCCTGGCAATTTCATTGAATTTCAGAATTCTGATCAAAAAAGGTAATATTATTAAAAAAAACTTCGAAGTATTTGAAAGAATAAGTTTTTTTAATTTTTTGGTTCTGCGTTAAAATTGCAGGTTGCTGCTTCGAAAATGTCTTTAAAATTGCTAATCCCACTTTAAAACTGCTCCTGTTTTGGTTGTATAATCTTCAAAAAGAAAGGCTTAATCTAAAAAACTCTACATCCGCAATTTTTCTTAGAAAAAATTATCTAATAAATTATCTTATCTAATTAAATCTTTAGTGTTCACTAGTTGTAAAATATAGAACTTCCCCAATAATTTTGATTAATTCTTTTATCTTATTGGAAAAAAGTCTCAAATTATACCTATTTTTTTCCTTTTGTAGAATGAACTAACCCTTTAAAGCGAACCCAACTTTTTAAAAAAAGCATATATTTATTGCAGTCAAATCAAAGTTTGAAGAAATAGTTTTCAAAATAACGAACCAGGACCAGTTGGAATATACTCATGGAGATTCCTCAACATCATGTAACGAATTTTTTGCCATTTTGTTTTTTAAAAAAATGTCGCCCATGTAAATTTCTTTACAGTCAACAATAGCTGCTACAGACTTACCCTTAGGCTTAAAACGCTCATTTTTTTTTATTAAACTGTAAATTAAATGTTGTATTTTAAAACATAATAAAAAAATTCAGATTTGTGACTAGAAAAACTTATTTTCTGATATTTAACCAGGATCCGTTGAAATTTGTGACAGGAGATTTCAGGTAGCTGTACATAAATATCCCGTACAATCTAGTTGTTGTTTTTCCGAGTCCATTTCTTCTTCATTAATTGTGTATGAGCTGTTGACAGATTGATTACGTAACTACAGTTGGCGGTCGAAGAAAACTTAAAAATAAAAACACGTTCAAACAAAAGATACGGATGGGTACGTGTGCATTATTCCATTATGTTGTTGAAACAAAAAAAAGGATTATTTGTATGAAGCTTTATTTAAAAGCATAATTTTTACGTTTCTTAATGCTTTTTTTTCCTCATGCCCCGTGGTTGTCACAGAACGTGAATTGAATCAGATTGGATTACATTTGCTTAACTGCCTAAGCCGATATACTAATGGAAACTTTTTTTAAAAAAAAGCACCAAATGCATAAATAATTAAATAAAGAAAAAATTAAAAGTTGTAAACAAAAAGTTAAAACCTTGAATTAAAATAACGGTAAAGACCTTGAATTCACCTTTGAAAACAATTTGTTTAGCGCTACCTTTAAATTTTTTTCAATATTATGCAAGCGTATTTTATGGAAGTATTATCCGGATATATATTAATAGTATACGAACCTATTGCAAATTTAGCATTACCTAAATTGTAAAATTTGCTTTCGTTAACAGCCTGCATTTTAATTTCAATTCGCATTAATAATCCTTATTGCTTTTATTATTTTTTTTATTTGTATAATTAATAATTGCGATCTAGTGTAAAACCAATTTGCACTATACTGTAAAATGCAAGAACTTGAGATCCATTCTTTCTATAGGGACCCACTAACTTCTACAGATTATTAATTAAAAACAAGATGTTTAGGAAAAAAATACTTTCAGAACGTGAATGGAATAAAATTTAGATGACATTTACTTAACTGCGTATCTCTAAATTCGAACGAAGAATTTTTTAAAAAAAATAACACCAAATGCATAAAAAATCAAATAAAAATTTAAAAGTATAAAACAAAAAATTAAGGCCTTGAATTAAAATAACGGTATAAACCTTGAATTCAGTTTATGAATAAAGAAGAGATACATTTAAAAATAACTTGTTTAGAGATAACTATTATTTACTCTTTCTCATTATCAGCATTTATTTTTATTTTTAAAATAATTAACAATATGCGAGCCTATTTCAAAACTAGGGATGTTTAAATTGACACTCCGTTCCCATTTAAATGGACACCCTTCAACATCCTGTTTTTCAAGATAAAATCTGATACACGCTTTAATAATCTTTATGATTGTTAATATTACTTCCATAATTAAAATAATGACGGCACAATAGAATACTAAATTAATACACTGTGAAACTTAGGATCCAAGCTCTCTAGGGATCTATGAATCTGAGGGGATTTCAATTATCGACTATGTCAACCATCTTCTATTAAAAGGTACCTCAAGATTAGCATTAAAACTCTTTTCATAAAATGTCTTTGACAAAGAATAGGTGTAGAGATATTCTATTTTGGGACTTCAAGGCTGAAAACATACCAATGAATAATAATTAGATTTATATTTCAAAGGAGTTATTTTTAGAATCTTTCCCTCTTTCACTTCCATATTAGGAAGCATTAAATGATTTTCCTTAATGCGTAAGGTTACAAGGTATGTGACGATTGAGCCTTTTTACCTCATTTTCTGTTAGTATATAATGCAGGAACAATCGTTTTTGCGTGTCTCTTTCAACATGATGATGAGCCTGATAAAATCTGTCGGAATTGTCCAAGAGTGCTGTCCACCCCCTCCAGTGTGGAGAAATGGGTGTGAGCTATGACCACCAACCTTTAAATAAAACACTTGAATAATTATTTTGGCTCACGACTGACTTATTTGAGCTAAACATAACCAATGATAACAGGGATGTAGCCCTGTTGTTACATATATATATATTAGTATTTAATATTTTCTAGTGGTAGTCTACATTACTTCCCATCTAGAATTTTATCTGTGATGGAATTCAAAGAACGATTTCTAATAGTTGATTTATAGAGTTCGATGAAACGATTACCACTAGTATATTTATACTGTTTTATGTTTTTATTTTTTATTTATTTCATTTTTGCTCATTATATTTTTTCTTCATTTTTATTTATTCATGTTATTTAGCTCACTTTTTTTCTTCAATTTTGTTAATAGACTGGGAGACTTTTTTATTTACTTCATTAGAATTTTTTTTGATGGCTATATTTTAAGCCATTCAACTGTTTAATGTGAACCATACATCGATGTTGGCGAGTTCATGTCACGTCTAGGTCACCATCGAGGGGATTTAATAATGAACTACGTCAACCATTATCTATCAAAAGGTACCTCAAAATAAAATCAAGTTAACATGACTTAGATACTAGTGAATTGGTATTTAATATTATAGTGGTCGTTATGCTACAAATCCAACACATAAATTAGAGTCAAGATGTAGGAAGAAAACGCTTTTAAACTAAGATATTTTGGAACAGTCTTTCGATTTTTATTTAAAAAAATAATAACCATTCAGTTAAAAAAACGTAATAATCACCGCCGGTGATTTGGGTATTCAGGTTAACGTTTCATTATGTTTATGTGCAAAATCTTAGAAACTTGAAATTACGAAGGCGTGTAGAAAAATGCACAGGGAGTTCCATGGAATAAAATAAAATTTAACATTCGATTATGGGGAAAAAAACATATAACCAGATCTACTGCCCACTGAAATGCAATTGCAGAATTGTAATTTTAATTGTTTTCAATGGTAAATTTAAAGCGGGTTTTTTTTCGATCTCCCAATTCGTTCGAAAGTTATTGCATTTTAAAAAACTTTTTTCGTGATTTGTTTAACTTTTTTTTTATTTTAAAAAATTCTTAAAAAAAGAGAAAAAATGCCTAGTATAAAGTAATTAATGAAGAGAAAATTAAAAAGAAAAAATTAAATAAAGATAATATAATATAAGAATAATATAAGAAAATTTTTAAAAAAAATGAAAAATCCTTGAAAAAGAAAAAAAATTTCTAGTATAAGGTAATAAATAAAGAGAAAATTAAAAAGAGAAGATGTATCTTCATTTATGAAAAATAAGAGACAGTTTTCTTTTCTTTATTTAATTTGATACCGTAGAAAGACACTTAATTTTCACTTGTCTGTTTATTGTTTTACTTGTCTACAAAATAAATATGATGTAATGAGTTTAATTTTAAATAGGGGCAAATCGAAGCACCATAAATCAAAATAAGTAAATTTCTTCCTTTAAAACGCAAAGATTTTAATTCAAGTTCTTCCTTTTTTTCCTAATTTCTTTAGGTATAAGCATCTATTTTTTATCCTTGTGAACAAACTGTATGATTTTATAAAATTGAAATTGGATTTGAAAAACATACATTTCTTGTCTACAATTTTATTCTATTTAATAGTTGCAAATTATGCTAAATATTTGTTAGTTTAAGCTCAATTCTTGCAATAACCATCTCTGTCTGACTGCATTATAGACGCAGACAAATTAGAATGTTTCAATTTAGTACTGTAGCTTGGCTTTGTAAATTCTGCTACCGGGGTAATGGATAATATTAAATGAAGTTTGTTTATTATTATCCTCACTAATAATATTTCCACCTCTGGGTCTATGATAACGAAAGTTTAAAATAAAGCAATATTATTACAGGAAAAAAAAATACTTCATATGTCTACGTCTAAAAAGCATATGAGGAATAGCAACTTTAAATGTGGCTAATTTTTCACTTTTTAACAAAATTTCAGAAGAAGTAAATATGAGTAAAATAATTATGAATACCCCAAAATATTTATACTGGAAAAATTTAATTCGGATTCCAGATTCATCTAACTATACTTTTTAAATTTCAAATAGTGGCCACAACTAGAAACTAACCTCCTCTTCACTTCATAAATATGTCATCATTTTTTTCTAATGGCAACTTGTTATTGTTTTTTAATCAGTTTTACTTACTAAACCTGATGGTATTTAAAACATTTTAATAAAACGTTTGATATCTAAAGTAAATTTTTTAATTTAATAATAACTAATTATTAAAACAATTTTTCTTCTTCTTGTTTTATGCAAATGCCATAACCAGACTTATGGTTTCAGGTTAGTTTCCTCAAAGGACTACCAGTTCCATCAAACGACTATGTTTTGAGCGCTAATATAAATTTTCAATAGAATGTATTCTAATTGGATAATTGCAAATCGAGAAGACGATCACTGATAAGAAGACACATGACCTCAGCACCAGCTAATCCTTTTTATAAACAAGATAGCGTGTTAAAGCAATACCTCCTAGAAAATGGAAAGCCTCAGTGTGGGTTGTCATAAACAAGAAATATGATCCTTTAGTAGTCCAAACGTACCACCACTGCACAGCTTAGTAGTCCGAACATCTTTCTTTATTATCCACTGCGCAGCTTATGTTCGTTACGTCGGACTACTAAATTAGTTCGTGCTGAGGCCTTCTTTCTTCTAGAAGATGCTGGTTAACGTCGATACACTTTTCTCAACATTAGTTAGAATATTAATTAACGTGAAGTTTAATAATTACAGCGCCATATCACACATCGAATTTGTTTAAATATAATTGTTTCTCGTTTACATATTTTACTTAACATGGACTCATTATTTGTTTACGTAATTTATTGTAATTGTGATACATTTTTGTTTTGTGTACCTGGCAAATTCGATGTATAATTAGTTCATGTTCTACAAGATTTCGTGCCTGTCGTTGTGCTAAGTAAGAAATATGTCGTGAAAGAATTGATATCTTTGTGACAGAATATAGAATGTGTAACTTAAGAGAATCGATATTTGACGGGCTTGGCTTACTCTAAATAAAATGGAATGAACAGTTACTAACGTAAGCAAATGCCAGGTTACAACAACCAATCAGGATCGAGATACCCTCACTATGCCACTTGCAAGAATCCCATTCAGGATAAAAAATCAGGCTAAAACATATTAAAATTTTATGATTATATTTAAAAACTGATAATAATTTCCTGTGAAAGTGACCACCTGGGTAAAGTAAACGCCTGAGTAAGATGACCATTTTCTACAAGTTTTACTTCAAGAGTCCTTTTTAAAGAGCCTTCGTAAAGTGACCACCTCTATATAGTGACCATTTGACTTGGTCCCGAGGGTGGTCAATTTAGACAGGTTCCACTTTGAAATCCACCCCTGAAAAGAAATAAAATTTCTCCCATCAAAATAACAAAAAGAAAGTAAATAGCTTAATCTTTCGCGGTTCTATTTCAAATTCCTATTTGTCATTAACATTGACGCAGCAATATATCACCGAACAAAAAAAATTGTCGCCAATTTGAAACATTCGGCGTCACTTTTTTTCACCCTGCATGCAATGATCATAAATTTTAATCAGTCCTTTTTTAAAAATAATGGTCAACAATATTGGCGTCATTGAGACAAATGTTATGTTTTTAAAATTCACCCCATGTTCTTAGATATAAAAAAAATGATTTCTTCTCTCTTAGTTCTTTCCACTTCTACTGAAAACTTAGCGGTATTTCCCACACGAGTTTTTTTTTTTCTTTTTCAGTTTTAAAATTTTTAAAATTCCAACACGAATTCTTGGATGGAGGCCAGATAATTTAATCCAATTTAAGCCATATTTTCTTGTTACATTAAGTTACCGGTTGCCAATATTTTTGCCCAGCTCAAGGTCTACTTATCTTGACAACTACTAAACTTACATAAAAAAACATGGAAGTCGCTTACGCAAACAATTATTCCTTCTAAATTGACTTTTAATAATAAATATAATAAAATAAAAATAAATTTTTATTTTGTGCAAAATTAATTGTAGTGTATTATTTAATTTAGGGAGAATAATTCTTACAATGGTAATTGTTAACGTGTTTCTAGAAAAAAGCTAAATTACAAATACAACAAAATATCGGGAGATAGTATAATTTCTTAAGAACAAAGTATCGCAAAGGCATGATCTCTTCGGGACAAAGTCATACAAAGGTATGATCTCTTGCATACAAAATAACTCGTGGTGTGATTACTTAGGATGGAAATTTTGTTAATGCAGGTTTTCTAATGGATGAATTATAACCAAGGCATGACATTTTTTAGAGTAAAACTTTCTGTTGGTACGATCTCTTGGCAATAACATATCACGTGGTCATGATTTCTTACAAAAAAAATATCTCGATTACATGATCTCCTGGGTAAAAAAATATGGCTGGCAATGAAACCTCGAGTAGAAACGAAACATCACGGATTTAAAGGCTAGTATTTAACAGGGCTAAAGAGAATAGAAGGGCTGGTTCACTCCTTTGAAGCATCTCTCGCCGCGCCGATCCTCCGACGTCACTCTGGCGCAAAGCTCGCACTTTTACTTCAAGAACGGAGCGTTTGGCCTTACTAGCTCTAACTAATATTGGATCATTTCTTTTTGCGAGATATTCTAAGACATTTTTCATTTTCTATAATGACTTTCCTCAGTTTTTGCAGTGAATTTACAAGAATTTAAAACTATTATCGAAATGCCAGTTTGCGCGATTGCAACTTGCAAAAATTCTGATACAAAAACAAAAGGAAAAAGTATAATTTTTCGCATGTTCCCTAAAGTAAATGAACAACTGTGTAAAGAATGGATTCCGAAATGACACAGTTAATATAAAAC
>NC_092211.1:44245562-44316973 GCF_043381705.1 Parasteatoda tepidariorum | reverse complement strand
GAGAGAGAGAGAGAGAGAGAGAGAGAGAGAGAGAGAGAGAGAGAGAGAGAGAGAGAGAGAGAGAGAGAGAGAGAGAGAGAGAGAGAGAGAGAGAGAGAGAGAGAGAGAGAGAGAGAGAGAGAGAGAGAGAGAGAGAGAGAGAGAGAGAGAGAGAGAGA
This sequence comes from Parasteatoda tepidariorum, assembly GCF_043381705.1. NCBI lineage: Eukaryota > Metazoa > Arthropoda > Arachnida > Araneae > Theridiidae > Parasteatoda > Parasteatoda tepidariorum. The sequence continues at coordinate 44,316,815 of NC_092211.1, read as the reverse complement.
GAGAGAGAGAGAGAGAGAGAGAGAGAGAGAGAGAGAGAGAGAGAGAGAGAGAGAGAGAGAGAGAGAGAGAGAGAGAGAGAGAGAGAGAGAGAGAGAGAGAGAGAGAGAGAGAGAGAGAGAGAGTTACAAACAAATGGGGAGGGGGAAATTATAAAAAAAAAAACACATATATATATATAGCTGGTATATCTGAAACATAAATTTTGCTGATAACAGATTAAAAATAGTTTTAAGATAACAATAACATCGTTTCTATAGCATTCAAATAACATCACGTTCTTCCAGAACAGTGTTTAGATTGTTTTCAAAATGATCACGTTTTTACAACAAATAATTATTGCGTAAAGTGGAGTCAGAATATTCTCAACTTCTCAACAAGAAACTACATTGATTGGAGGGGGGACATGATAGTACTTTTTTTTAAATTTACTATTTTATATAGAAAAAAAAAGGCTGTTGATTTTCTGCCACACGACGAGCCCTTCATTATTGGTTGTTCTTTCGATTTTTGACCAATTTTGTCACTACACAGAAAAATAAATTTAAATTAATGTGTTTATTTAAACTTGTTTTTCTCGTTTAATAATAATCCTTAATCCTAAATATACACTGTTTTAAGCTTTTAAGAAGTAATGAGAAATTTACTTATCGTAATCGAAGTTAGTTTTTCTAATTTAGAACCTCAGGATCCAGTAATTAGAGCTACTGTCTGGCGTTGGCGGCAGTCACGATTTACGGACTAGTCTATTTATTAGTAGGGAAGATACTACTTTGTTTTGGCTGCTGTAATTAACAAAAAACAAGTTTCCTCTTAGTATTTGTTTTTGACTAATATTCGTTACACTAAATCTCAAAGTGAAAAGGTTTTCAACTTCACTGAAAGCTTATCTCGTACTTTCCAGAGAGTATATTTGATTCATCTATTACAAGGTGTTCCGTAATCACCACCCTTAATATAAACCTCTTAAACATTTCCGTGGTGTTCACATTTTAGAATCCTATTCAAAAATGAAGTAAACATACTCATTAGAGGATTCACAATTAATTTTTAAAGGAAGAAGAAATTAGAAAGGTATAAAATTCTGTCAAATCACAAGTGGGGAAAACGGATTGAAAAATATCAAAATCAGTTCGACTGTTTGATGAAATTTGAAGACATTTTTAAAAATTACCTTTCAACTCTGTGTTTCCATCTTCAATCAAAAAGGTTTTGATGTTTTTGATCTCACTTTCCTCTGTAGTGATTCGTTTGCTTTCGATCGAGTTTTTGTTTCTTCTTACATAACAATTTACCGGCAGCTCTTGGCCCGCAATTCCTATTGAGTACCAACAAAATGAGACTGCACATAGTTAAATATTAATATGTGACCTCTATTATGTATGCTCTTTAGTCGTCATCTTTGATAAGAATTCTCAAAATACATATTAAGGTGGGTCATTCCAGAACACCCTGAATTAAATGCGGTTTTTCCATGAATCTTCCGAAGAATTCAATTAGAAATAGGTACGCAGAAGAGTATTTAGCATCGATTCTCATCATTAAAACAGACACAGAAGAGCCATTACATTATGACAACTCTGCTAATAACATGTAGAACCACCTTTAGCCACGTAAAACTGCTAGTTCCCGCCGTGGCATTGATTCCACAAGGTGCTGATAGGTAGTCTGAGGTATCTGGTACCAAGCGCTCACCAACTGGTCCTGCAATTCCCTCACATTGCTAGGAGGTAGCGTGGCAGCACGAATTTGGTTTTCCAAGTAGGACCACAAATGCTCTGTTGGATTAAGGTCAGGTGAATTTGGGGGCCAAGACATGACTTGAAAGTCTCTGGATTGCTCCTCGAACCAATCCATGACGATTCGACCCTTATGACATGGTGCATTATCCTGTTGGTAAACACCATCCCCCGCAGGGAAAAATGTTACCATGAATGGGTGAACCTGGTCTGCAACTATGTTCAAGTAGCTTACATACGATGGGGATTGTTCTATGAGGATTATTGGTCCTAATGTGCCCCAAGAAAACATTGTTTCCGGGCGAGAAACCATAAAGACCTGGACGAGCCCACTGCTATAGATGGAGGGTGGTCATAATGTAAGGGCTCTTCGGTGTAATTTGACATGATTAGCGGGAACATTTAAAAATACAGCAGTAGTTTCATTCATCAAATTAATGTTCGCGTTATAATCTTTGCAGATTCTTTCTAAAATTTCAAAATGGGTTATATTGGCCAGCAATTTTTTTATTTTTATTTTGTTTGTTGGCCTACTCATGGAGAGAGAAAAAAATAGAAATAATAATAAATAAATTAAAACATTTATATCATAACTTTTTTTTAATTAAAATTCTAAGGTTTTTAATTTGGTAAACATTCGTTTCAATTTTCGTATCAAGATGTTTTAATTCTAATGAACGAATGTTTGCAATGGGTAACCCATATATGCGTCTAGAATAGAATTAAACAGTGACAGTTTTTGTTTGACAAGGTTCAAAAGTGAAATTTGTATGATACATTCTTTCCCAGAGGGTGACCGTGACATTTTTATAAAAATGCTCTTTTAATTTGACCTTAGAGTGATGAATCTTTGGTGAAAACGCGACACGAATGTACTCGAAAGAGAAATACTGTCACCTGTCACCTCTTGTTTTTTTTGCTCATTTCCTTTCATTGAATTCAAATGAATTAAACTTTTCAACTTACTTTACGAAACGACATAAGGGACAATCTTAATATTGAGTAATCTAATATAACCATTCTGTGGAATTAGAATGCCTTATCTTAGCGAATAACGCTTAGAAATTTATTTATTTATTTATTATTATTGCTATTTTTTTTTTTTTTTTTTGCATGAGTTTTTTAAAACAGTTTTTAGTTACTTTTCCATCGCTGATTTCAAATCTGCAATCAATTTTTTTCTCCAGTATTGTTTTTAGTTGACATTTTAAACTCACTTTTCTCGTCGAATTTCTCGTAAGTTTTTTTTTTTTTGTCTCCATCTCTAAACTAAAATGAACACACAAAGAAATTGTTCGAAATTTGAACTGGTATTATTAATAACAGCTAATGATTAATCGAATGTAATGAAAGAGCATAATAGGTTGAATTTTTTGCAAAATATTTTCGATTTTCGTATGTTATTTAATTTTACACGCGACATTGATTTTTCATTAGATCCTAGACAATATTCTTCTTTTTAGAAAACATAACTAGGTGAGATAAACGTTTTATTTCTTAGTTCAAATAGAACAAAAAAAAATTTCCAAACCGAACATACAACAAACTGTACCTTGATTTATTTAACATACATTCTTTAAAATAGAAATCAATATTTCGTGGGTTTTCCTAGCTCGTCATTCTGCGCTGTGCACCAACTTATGAAGAATTAGCATCGAGAAATATACTGAAGCAAAGAATTGCGCAACTAGCTTGAAATTACAGGAAAGAAAAAAAAATCTACCTAACGTTGAATCTTTTTAAAAAATTAGGTTGATAATGTTTCTTAAATTTAAAATATAGCAGCAATTCTACGAAAATTAATTAATTTTTATATTTTTTATTATAATTTAAGCCCAAATACCTATTTGAATGCCTAATAACTAGATGCTGATGTATATCAAAAGTAACCGGAATTGGTATCAAAAAATATACTGAAGCAAGGAATTGAGCAAATGGAGTGAAATAATAATAATAAAAACAAGAAAGAATGACATTTTCTTTGAGGCTTCTTAATTGATTAGGTTGATAATGCTTCTAAATTTTATTTAAGTTAAAAAAATAAATCTCGCATTCAAATTCATAAAGTTAATTTTTAAATTTTTCAATGTATTTAAACCCAAATACCAAGTTATATACCGAATTACTAGATGCTAACGTAAACCAAAATAAACCAGAATTGCTATGAAACATAAATAATAATAAAAAAAAAAATAGGGGAATTGCGCAAATAGCGAGAAATAATAATATTGAAAAAAATGAGACGCTTTCGTTGAGTCTTCTTAAAAGATCAGATTGATAATGTTTCTAAATTTTATTCAAACAAAAAAATTATAAATATGAATTGTATGAAAAAAATAAACTATATGAAAAATACTTTTATAACTGTTATAGAAATTTTAATTTTAAACTGTATTTGGTTTGTAATTCTCTAAATTATAACAAGTTTGAAATAGGGTTTTTACCATTTAGTTTAAATTTATAATAAAATTTAATGCTTTACTAAATAAAGAAAACATTATCACAACAAAATAGTCATTCCCTCGGCTACCCTCTACACAACAAAACAAAAATACATATTTCCCAGAAAATTATTTCCACATGAATTCTAAATTTGTTAATACAGTAGATTTAATTTATTGAAGCACTATGTTTTTAAACAAATAGTTAATATCTAAGAAATTAAAAAGAACTAACACATCCGGACGAGTCATAATCAATAATTTTCTTCTCAATAGTTAAAATTCCTTTTACCAGTAAACTATTTGGGCATTAATTGTACATTAATTAATTTAATAGATGTATTTTAATTCAAGCAATCCGTTTCTTTATAAATAATTAATATCTAAAAAATTAAAAAGTTAGAACTATTGCTTGATATAAGATTCACTTATAAAAAAAAAACTTTTTAATAATTTTGCAAAAACATATTTTACAAAAGTTTTAATTAATAATTCTCTTCAATAGTAAATATATTTTTCAATGTAAACTATTTCGTATAAATTCTAAATATCTTACATATAACATTCAAGCATTCTTTTTCAAAAGAATTAAAGTAATATTTAAGAAACTGAAAAGCTATAATTAAAACACACCCGGACTAAAAATGCAAGAATTTCCTTCCGTCATTATAAAATGTGAATATCTTTTTAATCCAACAGCAGAATCTCTTCTGAAACAAAACAATCTAACTGATTAGATATTCCTGCATTTCCTGTCAAACAGGTGTCGCTGCAATCGAGAGTCTGATATGTTTTCGATCTAATTCTTTTTTTCTCCTCACTGTTAGTTTCCTCTCACTGTGGATGTGGTGTGTAATTCACGGCCTCGATGACATCTTCGGCATGAAGTGTGATGTGTGCAAAACAATTTAAATACGGCTGTTTGAATGAAATTAAATTAGTGATGAAAATCAGTTCTTTAAAGGAAACAATTTACATTCATAATTCATTAACTATAATGTGTGTAAACATTGTTAATGGTGTAAGATAACACGTGTTCGTCTGTCATCACATTTGGATTTATTAAAAGAAATGACTATATAAGTCAATTAAATTACTTATTAATTTGTTATCGATATTACAAGTTAAAAGTACGTATGTTAATTATTATTTAATCAGCTAATTTGTGTTATTTATCTTATTATTTAAAAAGGGATTATCTTTTGTGATCATAAGAGGATTTCAGAATATCTAATTGAAATGTTTTAATCACTTATTAATTTAATGTCGATGAAACAAATCACAAAACACGTATTAAATTGCCATTATCTAAAAAACTGATTTGTGTTCATTTTATCTGGCTTTATTTAACAATTATCTTTTATGCAAACGCCTGATAAATTCCGCATTTCTGTCCTCTAATCACTTAAACATCTAAGAGCTATTTTTAAATCTTTTTTGTTCTATGATCACTAACCTTACGCATAAGTTGATGTTGATTAAATGTTAGGTAAAAAATGTCTATATATATTGAAAATATATTTATAAGGTTTTTATATAATTTAATTTCGTACTTAGTTTTGTTTTGTTTCCTTATCATTTTTAATTTGTTTGTCTTATAATTTAAATGTTACGAATTCGATTAAAATTAATAAGTGATCATAATCTGATTATTAAGGCATTGCCATTTCTGAAGTTGATTTTGATATTAATCTTCTTTTTAAAATCTAAAAATTATCTTTAATGACAAGGTGCCGAAATAAATGATTTTGATCATTTGAATTATGATGTTTTGTTAAAGTTTTAAAGAATTTTTCTTTGGTGGTCGTACAAGAGAAAAATATATACATATATAAATGATTTAAGGCATCAATATTATTTAGGACTGAAATTTAAAGAAATTGTTTAAAATGTTTTTAAATTTTACATTATTTAAGAAACATTTATTAGCCTTCTTTTGGAGAAAAGTCTTAAAATTTACACCCTACTAAAATAAATTATTAATAATTGTAATGAGTTGTGTAATTTTAGTAAGAGAAAATTTTAAGAAATTAAAAAATATTTGCTAATAAATTTAAAAGTAATCTATTGATCTAAATTATGAATGATACAAAAAGTTAAATGAGTTCTAGTTTCTTGAAAAAAATATCTTTAAAAACATAATTAGTCTTTTGGAAATCAAGATCTAAGAATTTAAAGGTTGTCTTTAATGACTAGTTGCTTTATAATACTTTAAATTATTTACTATTTTATAAGCTATGTATTTTTTCTATACATAACTCATAACAAAAAAATAGTTATTAATATGATTTTATGCTATAAGTTTTGTAGAGTTTTGGTAGGAGTAATATTTGAATTAACTTTTTTATTTATTTCAAGTTGATCTTACAAAAATTGAATAAACAAATTGGAAAACATCAATCTTAATTACAAGTGAAAAAGAAAGTAAGCTTGGATATTTTTAAATTTGCTAATCTTATGAAAATTTTTATAATCTTTGTTTGAAAAACTATGGCCATGACAGTTAACTTAAATTTACAAGTTATTAAAATAAGTTATTAGGTAAAATTTTTATATGTAGTTTTGGTAAGAGTAAACTTAAACAAAAATTTTGTTTTATTTGTTATATGTTGACTTTACAAAAAAATTTATAAATGAAGTTAAAAGACTTTAATATTAGGTTTTTATGAATGAAATTGAAAAAAAAAAATTAAGATTAGATATCTTTAAAGAAAGATTGAATTAATTTGATATTGAACTTTTTCTTTTAGATTATGTACCTGTTATTAAAAATAGAATATTTATTTTTGATTATGATATTTTTCTTCCCTTTCAAAGTTATATTTTTATTTTGGTTATGTATACAAATTATAATTTTCAAATATGTCATGCTGCAAACAGGAATGAAATATATACAATATATATTGATGTATTCACACATTATTATGATTACTTTATTTATTAAAGTAGTTTTATGTATGCTTATTGAAGCCAGCTTTATATTTTAAACTTTTTCTAAATTCTAAAACTATAACTGTATCTTGACAATTTTTTATAGCTTATGTATGAGAAAAATTGTTTATTTATTGACTTTTTTTTTTTAATTGACTGAATTTTAAACTAAAGAGAATTTAATTTATCTCCTTAATGTACATTTATAATCTGCTAAAAAAATAGTAATCCATCATTTTATGTCACTTATCTAGAGAAACTTTTATTTATATTTATTGCCAATATATATTTTAAAGTTGTAATGTTATTTTTTATAATCCTTTAAAGTTTTTATCATAAGAGTGATTGTTGAGGAATATTACCTAATTCTACTTACTTATAGGGTTGCTTAAATATGTTGTGTTTTATTTGTACAAATGAAGTTCTGTCCAATTTTATTCAGTATTTTTAAATTCAGATTTATATTTGAATTACTTGAATTTGAATCACAAATCATTTCAATTACAAAATCTTCATTTTCCATCTCAGTCAGTTTATTTACTACTATTTAGTCAGTTTATTACTATCTAAGGTTTACAGAATATATAATAAATAGAAAGAAAAAAATATGAAAAAACTTTTAGCCTCTCTTTTTTTTCTTCAGTGTTTTTAAATTCAGATTTAAATCTGAATGATCTTGAATCGTATGGTGGTTCATTTCAATAACAAAGACTTCATCTCAGTCAGTTTATTTACTGATTGGCGAGATATTTAAGGTCTACAGAATAATTAAGTTGTAGTGAAAAAATAACTAAAACTTATAAAAATTATCTTCTCTATTTTATTATTATATATTTCCATTGATAATGTTTTTTTTTTAATTCTTTTTTTAAAATAAAATTGCATACTATAAACTTTCATGAATAGTTTTTTGTTACTAACACGAAATAAAAGACATTGTACCAATATTGCAGTTTCTCCCCTGCCTTCTAATTAGAGGTTCTACCTTTAATTTAAACCTACTACATCTAGTTATTCTGCAGATCTAAACAAGAAGGCAGTATCTTCAATTAAGAGAAAGCAGTGGAGATATTGCCTTGTTTAGGACTGCAAAACACTAGATGTAGTAAGTGCAAATAAACTTGATTAAATAGTAAATTTTTTTAGAAATCATAATTTGCCTTGTTGAATAAATTAAATTTACTGAATGAATTACTCTTTAAAAGTGTATGATTTAATTCACTTGTTAATAATTTTTTTATTTGCATTTAATGAGTGGAGTTTTATTTTTACTGTATTATTTTATATTTATATTCTGTTCTAATTTTTTTAAAATCATTTTATTACTTTTTAGGTTCTTACATCTTCTTTTTTTGTTTTAGGTCCCTATTTCTGAAAAGTGCCATTCATAATGTTATCATTTAATAGTTATTAGAACTATTTAGCTTGTGACTAAGAAAGTTGTTATTTCTATACTTTAAAAATTACATTTTAATCAAACTCTCAAAATGGGTCGTTATTCTGGAAAACAATGTCGACTTTTAAGCATGTTTGTGCTTACTGGTGGCTATTTCTTGGTTGAAATATCTGTTGGATATGTTACAAATTCTATGGCATTAGTGGCTGATTCATTTCATATGCTGTCAGATGTTATTGCTCTCATTATAGCTTTTATTTCTGTTAAGGTAAGTGTAATGTTTTATTTTATTAATCAATATTCAATGGATGTTTCCATCCATTCAGTATTCTATATTCATTCTTTCCATTCAGTGTTCAATCTTTCAATTTTCTTGAAGTTCTTATTCTATCTACAAATATATCAAATCACAATAGTTTATGCTAGAACAACTGTGTCATGTTTTAGACACATCTATGTGAAAATATTAAAGCAATTATTTTTTTGGAAATCTTTAAAGTAGCATTTTTTTTTTTAAAGATCAATCTTATTTTTAATTTAAGAAAAAACTGCTGAATTTTTTAAAAAAAGTGAAAGGAATTATTAAAAAAATTAATTCATCTTTGAAATAAGTAAAAAAATATAATATTTTAAATCTTCTAAAAAAAGTAAATCGTTCATCGTTCTTTTTTTATGATTAGTTAATGTTAAAAAAAGTAAAATATAATATTATTTTGAAGTTAAATAAATTTATTAAAATAAAGAACTTTCCTTAAAAAATGTTGCTTCAAATTTTTCCAAAAAATTATTTTGCATATTTATTTAAGGAAAATTTTATTCTAATTGCTTTTAGAAAAAAAGTAAAAAAAATTATCTTAGGAAATTGTTTATTTTTTTATGTATTAAAAAATATTGCTTCAATATTCCTGAAAAATTAAAAATTTATAAATTTATTTTATGAAAATTTCATTCTAAATATTAAAGTCTTATTTTTTTTTTAAATAGAAACATTTAAAGATTTTTTTTAAGGTATTAAATTTTAAAGGATATTTATTTTTGAATAATTAAAATAACATTTTAAGATCTGAATTCCAATCCTCTAAACCATTTCTGTTCAAGCCCTGATATTTTTTTTTTTTCTGTTTGCATATTAAATCTATTATGTTATTATCTTATAAACATGTTTCAGTAATTTGTAAACCAAAAAAGATTTTTTAGAAAAAAATTATTTTTGTGATTCTGTTTTTATTTAAATAAATTTAATTCTTTATTTGTTAATTTAAATAAATACTAAATAATTATTTTTCATTGTGTCATCAAATGTACAAAGACTGGTAGTATTTTTGATTTTATCCATAGCTATAAGTTCATTATAATTTTAAAAAAGTTGCCATTAGATTGTTAGTGCCATATCTATCAGTTTATTACTAGTGATGAGTTGTAATTTACTAAGAAATTTAAATGCAATGCACCAAAACTATTATTATCTTGATCAAATGAATTTAAAAAGAAGTTTAATATTTATATACTCACCTAGCAGTTTTATATTCTTAAAAAAAAAGAGAGAATTAAGTGGCATTTTAATACTTGAATAAATTTGTTTAATCTATTTTTAAATTTTTTTGTTTTAAAAATATCAAAGAAAAAGGCAAAACCAGCAGTCTAGCTGTCTAATGCATTATAGCCTAAGTTCCTGAAGTGGGCGCTATCGCTCCCCAGTGGACATTAACTAGGGGGGTGTAGGGACTAATGGTTCGATAGGATGTGAGAGAACTTACGTAAGAAACTCGTTTTTATGTCGAGCACACCTTTTAAAATTAATAATTTCGTTTTATGTCGTACATATTCTAATACAGCCATACATAAGTTACACGTTATTAAAGCAATTATTAATGTGGTATATTATTTCAAAAAGGCCAATTTATAATGAATTACAATACTAATTAATATATTCATCATTAACATAATTTTACAGTAGTTTAAAGTTTACTTTTAAAGCAATTTAGTTAAAAAGTTATTTTATATTTATAATTAGAAGTTCCCAGCAAATATTTTTAAATTTTTTTTAATAAAAAATTGCTCAAGAAAAGGGTCAAAAAACAAAAATCACTGTTCAGTAGGTGTACTATTTTGAAAAGAATTAAAAGCTTAAACGCTCTTTCGCAGTTACACTACCTATTGCCATACGGTTTAAAAATCCCGGCACGTTTAATACGATATTCTGACTCGTGAGTTATCAATCGCGTTATTTGATTAATCACTTTCTATTAATCACGATTTATTGCTGCCGATTTCATCGTAAAATTCTCAATTATTATTCCGCAGTTATTACACCGTATTTTCGCCAAGTTTTAAAAAATCTTGAAAATTTTAATACTATAATATATTAAATCGTGAATTGAATCACACATTTAAATAATCACTTTTCATTACGCTTTCTTTGTACTGATTTTATCGTAAATCTGAAGGATTTTTTTTAGCTATTTCTACTCTTTTCTACGTGATTTGGAAATCCTGTATTTTTACATTAATATTATTACGTTACTTGAGTTTCAAATCACACATTTAAGTAATCACTTTTTGACGCACTTTATTTGTGCTAATTTCATCGTGCATCCCAAGTTATTTTTCGGCTATGAAAACATCGTATTTTTATATAGTTTTGAAAATCTTAATATTTTAATACGATATTATGAATCTCGAAGTGGGATCTCGCCCTTTTTAAACTCATTTTTTGCCGATGTTATCGGGAATCTAAATGATTTTTTAAGCTTTCCGCTTTTCAACGTGATTTTGAAAATGCCATATTTTTATTACGATATTATTAGACACTCTAGTTTCAAATCGTCCGTTTAAATAATCACTTTTTGACGCACTTAATTTGGGCCGATTTCTTCGAGATTTTAAGTGTTTTTTTTTTTTTTTTGTTTTTTTTTTAGATTTTGTTTACTGTTATTTTTCCAGTTATTGCTATGCATTCCCTCATAGTGTTAAAAAATCGATATTTTTATTACGACATGCGGATTTTAAATCGCGCATTATCGACTTATTATTATTATTCGTGCTGATTTCATCTTAAATTTAAGTATTTTTTTCATTTTTTATCTTTTCTTTACTATTATTTCTACGTTTTCCCACGTTATTTTGACGATCCCGTTATTTTAACTACGCTAGTTGTACGTTATTAGTTATATGTACGTTGTTTTAAAGTTATTAGTTTTACGTACGTAGTTTTAACGTTATTACTTTTACGTATGTTGTTTTGAATGATATAATTAAAACTTTTTTATACTAGCAATTTTAAATGTATTTTCAAAATTTCTAAATCGAAAATTATCTCTTGATTGGCATTTTGCAAACTAACAATACATATATTTGGCATTTTATCTTTCCTCTTTTACTAATGCATGGTTCAAAGATATTAAACAGCTGGGTGATTTTATTTCTTATTGTTAATTTCAGATGTCACCAAAAAAGTGGTCAAAAAGTACATTTGGATGGGCTCGTGCAGAAGTACTTGGTGCCTTAGTCAATGCTGTTTTTCTTGTTGCCCTCTGTTTCTCAATCTTTGTGGAAGCTCTTAAGAGATTTTACAAGCCTGAAGAAATTCACAATCCAGTATTGATACTATATGTTGGCACTATTGGGTTGCTTGTAAATATTATTGGATTATTTTTGTTCCATGGTAAGAAATTTAGTCAATATCTGACAGCTTGATAAAAATGAAATTCTTTTTTAATTATTTGAAAGAGTATCTAACAATTTAATAACTTGGAAAGGTTGGGGAATCTGTCAAACCCTACGATAAATGTAGGAAATCAGTTGAAAGAAATCTGAGAAAGTTTATTTTTTAAGTTGACAAAATTTTTGAATTCCTGAGGAAAAGATTGATTTCTTTGCATAGCGCATTTTAAGTGTATAAAAATGTTTTAATATCAAGAGAAAATGTAATTCACTCTGTTGTGCAATTATTTTTGACCACTTTATTCTCTCCTTGTAACTAATGCAATTTTCCTAATTTGATTATATATTTTTTCTGTCACCTGGAAAACACATTTAATCAAATTAGTTCCTTATTTTACACATATTTTGCAAAAAGTAGTACTTCAGTATTTCATATTAGAAAATGTATATGAGAAAAATAAAAAATAATTTATATAAGAATACTTCATACCAAGTGAAAAAATAAAATAAAATAGTCTGCTACTTCACTTTAGTCTAGGTTGGCAAGTTTTTGACAATTGACGGTTTTATCCGTCATGTGAAAAAACTATTTTTGACATAATTTTTGTCAACAGTCAAAAACTCAAAAATGTACTGTAAGGATAATTATTAGATTTTATACCTAAGAAGTAAAATATACATAAAAATTCAATTACTTTGATGTTAAACTCTTGTTTTATTATGACAATGTCAAAAACCCAAATTTTGGTGTAGAAAATATCGAATAATTATAAATAAAAATGTGTAGAACTGAAATTTATCCTATCTGTTTATTTGTTAAATCATTGAAAATAAAAATACAAAAACAATTTGCTTCATAAAAAACACTCAATTTATCATCTTATATATAAAATCAATTTTCATTTACCCTCATTTTAACTCCTCCTTTCCTTAAAGCATTTAATTTAAAAAAAAAAAAAAAAAAAAAAAAAAAAGTTTTGAAGCCCTCTGTACTCCAAGTTCATTTTTCAGTTTTCTATAAGTAAAACCGAAATTTGAAACTACTCTTTTGATTTATGCTGAGCTGCATAGTCTAGAAAGTAGAGGTACTAAAGCTTTTATTACATAATAAAATCACCTGTAACTGGGAAACTTATTCTAATTACTATATTACATATTAATAGTAATTTCAATCAAGTTCAATATTTAATACAATAGAAATAATTGTTGCAAATTTAACTTTTTTATTTATCTAGGACATGGTCACAGTCATGGGGGTCACGTTCATGACAAACGAAAACTACCAACGTTAGAAGATGTTCTATCAGAAGGTGATATTAATGACAATAAAGGAAATTTCCAACTTCCAGTTCCTTGTGCTCCGCAGGCTGTTGCAAAAGCTGTTAAGGAACCAAAGAAAGAATGTAATTTTACTTCATTTCCTATTTATATTTTTTGTTACAAGATCTGCTGAATATTTTATAAACATTTTAAGTAGTGCAGATCAAATCTCTCTAAAGTTAACTCTGGAATTTTTATATGATTGTGAAAAGTCAATTGAAATGTGGTACTAAAAGGAATGAAAAATAAATTGTTTCTGGATTTAAAGATAATACCTAAGCTTTATGTATATTATTAAATTCAAAAGTTTTACTGAAACAGATTTGAGGTTTTGTAATTTAAATTTGGCTAAAACATTAAAAAAAGGTTTTAAATTAGTTTTTGTTTTTTAATGTAATAAATTTAATTAATGCCAAAATAAGTATGATGAATTATGTTGTAGGTTTTATCATTATGCTAAAATTGACATGATATAAATTACTGTGCTTTTCTGAAGCATTTAAATATATATTTTCATTAAGGTTGAATAGATTGAATATTTTTTTTTTTTTAAATCTTCTTTTAGAATGAAATATGCAATATTTGAAAAATAGTTCAGTTATTTTCATGAAATGTCCATTTAATGAAGTACCATTTATTGTCTCGTGATTAATATTTAATAGATTTTCAATTTTATAACAGTGTTGGTAGTACGCCTAATCTTCATAGGAGTTTTCATGCTGAACTCATTTATTTAAAGTCTTGGCAGTTGCGACTATGGTCTTTCATTATCAATTGAATTTAGATAGATTTTGGAGCTGCATTTATTCAGAAAACACTTTTTCCAAAGATTTTATATTCTTTGTGATGCATTTTATAGAGAATTGCATTTTTGATTTATGGTGCTTTCATTTTTTTTAACGTAATATAGTGGCTTTTTCATTTCTTGAAGGATGGTCTATCCTACCTACTATTTTACGCAGGTAAATGCGAATGCACCCCCCTCCCTTTATGTTTTGTTAAAATTCTGTACTTCTTCTTTCTTTTTAGTTTCAAGAAAAGAAATAGCGTTATTGTAAATATTATTTTCTTTTAACTTAGGCATAAACTCTATCAAAGAGCGTTAGGCTTTCTTTGCAAAGGAAAATTGTGAAGTGTTTAGAGAATTCGATTTAATTGTTTTGAGAATTTCATGTTAAAATTAAAGACTGCAAATAGCTATTTCTTTTTAAAATTTTCTTAACGGCTGCATGATTATTAGGATCTCAAAATGTAGAATTTCAAATGTAAATTAAGTTTTATACTAAATTACTTTTAAAGATTGTTATTTAAGTAATTTTTATAGGATCAAAAGATTTGTTTTAATTTAGAAAAGTGTGTATATTTCTGAATGCCATTGTTTTATTTTTATTTTATTTTGCTCTATGTAAAACTAGTTTCTTTCTTATAGCTTCCGCAAGTCAGATGAATATGCATGGGGTGTTTCTCCATATACTAGCTGATGCATTAGGTTCTGTGATTGTAATTATCAGTGCATTGTTAGTTTGGCTTACTGAATGGCAGTACATAAACTATATTGATCCCGCTTTAAGGTATCTATTGATTTGCTTTTTTCTACTTCTCTAATTTTGTTAATACAGTGTCAACTGGTTTATAAACTCATTTATTCATTTACATTAAATTAACATTAAAATTTCTTTGGCTGTCTACCACGGCTGTGGATATCTGCATCAAAACTATGTAGTCAGTCATTAGAATTTATTAGAAGTTATGTAAGCAGAAGTTAGGTTAGAGGGTCAGAAATTCCTAATTCTACAGTAATGGTTAGTTAATAGAGTACAATTTATATATACTTTAACAATAGGTTCAAAATGTCTTAATTAATTTCCTTGAAGACCCATGCTGATTAGTAAAATTGTTGAGATTCATATGCAGTTTCAAGTATTAAATATGAGTACTATCATTTTAAAAAAGTATTTTGTTAAAGAGATACATGGTGATTGTATTCCGGGTTTTTCATATTTTCCAGGTCTTAAAGCAGGTAATGTGATTTGTCCGTGAATACCGCGTTTCTGAAGACCATTAATTTTTGCAAACTTCTGCGAACTAAAACTTATAATTTGACAAAATTTTCATTGCAATCTAAAATTTATAGCAATAGTGAAGAGTTAAAGTTAGATTAAAGAGTTCCAGAATCTGAAATTTAAATTTTGAAACGTTCGCTAAATCACGTTAACAAGACGTTTACATACATGTTACATAAAATTTAATTTTCTTGTTGGATTTTTGCCATATTTAATATATGAAAGTACGCTGGCATCAGCTAACATCGCAACTCATATTGATGCGATTTTAATATCAAACATCATATTTCATATATACCTGATTTAAAAGTTACACATTGCAATTCGTATTCATGTGATTTAAAAATCCAATACAGCGATTTGTATTTTCCCGTACTTAAAACCCAATATCGCGATTCTTCTAAGAATTAAGTTTTTTCTTAAATTAGTTGCTATAAAGGTGTGATATTCTTCATTAGTATGTAATTTAATTATAAATCTTAGTTCAAAAAATTATATTAATCATGTATAGCATGTAAATTGATATCTAGTTTTTACTCGTAAAATTTACTCAGTATTTTTCAATTTGTGTCCCAATTACCCCTATTATATTTCTAATTTGATATGAATGCATCTTAGTTTGAATGAACTTGGTATTATTGAATGCAATTATTTTTATTTTAGTGTAATCATGGTTTGTCTCATTGTTTACTCAACTTGGCCTTTGTGTAAGTATTGGAGTATTCTGCCCAAATATTATTATCCAATAAATTTCTGTACAGTTTTTTTTATTTGAATTAAATGTTCTTTTTAAACTTTTCAATCCAAAAGGAGAATTTAAATTTCTGAAATGTGTTTTTAAATTTTGCTTTCACAATAATTCTTATTTAGTTTACTTATGTATATGAACAAAAAAAACTGATTCATACAATGGAAAGTAGAAAATATCCTTACTGTAAAAAGAATTTAGACTTGATAAAAATTAATCAAAGCTTTTTTGTCCCTTTGTCCAAACTAAACTGTTTTAAGTCCAGCCTAAGTTTCACATTATTTTTAAGTCTTAAAATATTTGTGAAACTAATTAGTAATTTTTTCAAAAGCATTCTCTTTTCTATCAATGTAGTTTGTGTTAATATATTAATAAAATTACATTAAATAGATAAGTTTAGCCTTTAAAATAATGTGAGATTAAGTTTTTGTACCTTAAAGTTAGATATTTTTTATATCTTAAAGAAATAAAATAATAAACATCTGTTGCTAGACTTTAAAAGGCAATTGACAAAACATTTTGCCGTCCAGCCACTTGGAAAACCAATTACTTAGAATCCCATTAGATTTTCAACTAATTTATTAAATTAGGTAAAAAACTCCTAGATTTCTAGACAAATGCACCATCTTTACAACAGCTCTGACAATGAATATAAAAATATTTCTATGTCAAATTATTTTTTGACCAAAAGAATTTTAAAATGTTGTGCAAAAAATTTTCCATTCTTGCAAAGACTTCCAGAAATATGGCAAAAAGTGGAAAACCAATTACTTAGAATCCCATTAGATTTTCATCTAATTTATTAAATTAGGTGAAAAACTCCTAGATTTCTAGACAGATACACCATCTTTACAACAGCTCTGACAATAGTTATAAAAATATTTCCTCATCAAATTTTTTTTTGGCCAAAAGAATTTAAAAATCTTGTGCAAAAAAATTTCATTCTTGCAAAGACTTCCAAAAATATGGCAAAAAGTATTTTAAGTAATGTTAAGGTGCCAAAAGTTTAGATAGCTACTCTATATTAACTGTCTGAATTATATTTTCTGCACATTTGAATTCTCTATTAAACAATTAGTTTGCATATTTATGGTGTACCCATTAAATACTTACACCATATTGCTCACCAAATTGCCCAGATTAAAAGTTATTCAGGATGAATTTTTTTCTTCATGTGTACAGCAGCAGATAAAAAATTTTTATGCATATAAAACCAATATAAGTGCAAGTGGAAAAACATGAAGCAACGGTAATAGAAATTGTATACAAAGTAAAACTTAGTATAATTTTATAAATTAAATACAGGTATTATTACATAACAGGATTAATTAAATATAGGTATATTTATATAACAGGATAATTTAATTGTTTCTTATTGTTATTACTATTATTTTCAACCTTCTTCAGTGTCAAAAAAGGACTTTTTCCTTTTGAGTTCTCTATTTTCCATATGTTTGTAACTTTTATTTTTCATAAATTGTTTATTAATGTTATTTTTTTTAACAGTGAAAGATTCAGCTATGATTCTTCTCCAAACTGTGCCAACACATATACAAGTAGATTATCTTCAAAATAAATTGCTTCATGAGGTACAGCATAAGTTTAATTATAAATTAATGATGAATTTAGTGATGATTTATTTTCTAATGTTGAATTAATTCAGTCTCCGAAACATATATTATTTTTAATTTAATCAATTATCCACCCAGATTGATGGTGTCTTAGCTGTTCATGAATTTCATGTTTGGCAATTGGCTGGTGAAAGAATAATAGCTTCAGCACACATATGTTGTCGAAACTTAGTGGATTATATGGCGATTGCTGAAAAAGTAAAGGAATTTTTTCATAATGAAGGAATTCACTCCACTACAATTCAGCCAGAATTTATATCTATGAGTGATGTAAGTATTTATCTTTGATATTATTTTTTGGTTTATTACATATTTTTAGTTAAATAATCTTCATAATACTTAAAATAATTTAGTTTTATAGAATTTACTCCACTACAATGTAACAAAAATTGTCTATAAGTGAGGCATTTCTCTTCTTTATTACTTTTAGTTGCATGTCATATTTTTACTCTAATAAGCTTTACAAATTTGAAATAATTTAGTTCTTCCGATTTCTCTAAGTTATTTTTATTGATGTTAAGGAATTCACTATGCTATGATTTAACCAAAATGAATATCTATAAGTAATGTAAACATTTACCTTCATTATTATTTTATGTTGTTAATTATGTTTTTAATCAGATAATCTTTATAAGTTGAAATTATTTACTACCAATTTTCTTTGTGTGGAATTCACCTCATTACAATTGAACCAAATTTTATCTCTATAAGTAAGGTTAGAATTCCTCTTCATTTTTATTTTATGTTGTATGATGCATTTTAGTATAATTTCCATAAAATTTGAAATATAATTATCAAGTATGTTAGAGTTCTAAAAGTTTAAAGGAAATCAATTAATTCATTAAAAAAAGTTGGTTAAGGGCAGACAGAAGATGGATGTCTTTGCTCGCGATGACATCCTTTAAATTTTGCAAAAAAGTTTTTTCCTTTTCATAATTGTATGCTAGAATTATGAATTAACAAAAAATTTTAATAAATATAAGCATACATTTTCTTGAAATATAACTCCCTTATGTTTTTAAGCATTCAAAAGCATTTTGAGCACAAACAGGATATAAATATAAAGATTACCTGCAGAGTGAGAATTAATAGTGCTCATGACAGTTTTGTGCATTCAGCCTGAGCTTCTTGATTTCTAAATCAGGCACTTAAACAAGAGGCTAAAAAAAAGTAACTGATATTATTTAACCTTTAAATATTGTTGAAACATTTTAAATTATGAGAATGATTTATCTTTAATACTACATTTTATTCAATTTTCAGATATAATCTTACTCAGACACATTTAATGGCCACATGGGTTAATATCATTGCTTTAGTTTATGTATATGATTGACTGGTCATTCTCAGACTAAATGATTCCCTAAAAATGATATCAGTTATTGGAGAATTCTTGGTCATATCTTTAAATTTGAACATAGTTATAGATGTAATGTAAACTACAATATATATTATACATCATATAATATATATTGTAGTATACAATATATATTATACATCGTATAATATATATTGTAGTTAACATTTAAAAAGCTATCCTTTTGAAGCTCATTCCTAAAAATACTAGTAATTACCAGTGATTCTAGACATTTTATTGATGTAATATCTCTAAATTTGTAAGATTAAAAAATGTTTAATATTTCAATTGTTTAACATTTAAAATATTATTTTTATTTTTCTATAAATGAAATTAAAAATTATCTATTCATTGTAAGACTGAATTCGGTTTCTGCATTTTCTTGTATTGGTCGCAACAGTTGTCAGATTTTGGTAGATTTTTAAACATGAAGTTTTCATTTTATGATATTAGTTTTGTGAACATTTATCTATTTATTTATATTTTACTAGAGTAAAACAGATAACTGTGTTCTTGACTGCCCAGTGTCCACAAACTGCACTCCTCAAACATGCTGTGGCTCCATGAAAGATGGTAAAAATGACTCAAAACATCTTAATATAATGCCTTCGAAAAATGTTAGTGTTGATGATATGAACAGCTTGAAAGGAATCTATAGAAGTTATGACAGCTCTAGGAACAGTATTGAAAAATTGTAGCTGAGTCTTAACTGGCAGATTTATTTTCAGGAAACAATTGGAAGTATAAACTAGACTTTTGCACCTTTTTTCCTCTACACTTCATTACAGATTCATATTTTGCACAAAAGATTTTGGCTTCTTTATGAACTTCTTGAAAATATGCATACAGGAATATCTTACGTGTGAAATATTGTATATCTATTTTATGAGGCGTCGAATGGAGGATGGACTAATTTTCAAAATTTGAAATCTTGGAAGCAAAGGACAATAGAGGAATAAAACAAATGGTATATCTATTGGGAAAATTGTAAAACTTTTATTCAGGAATTTTGGAATTTGGTTTCAAAAGAGTGCACTGCACTCTATTTAGTTCTTGAAAACAATACTAATGCCGTAGAACTGTAATATACCTGAAACAAACGTTGTTTAATAGGACCCATGATTTAAACCTCCTGATCCTGTATGACAACTCTTATGCATATTATGAGGCTAGAACTGATCCCTCTGATCAACTATGGCTTGCAGCGCTATCTGCAGCAATTTTTGTAACTAAATTCTATTTCTGTATGACTTTTTACAGCTTTCACAATAATCATTGTTTGTTTTATTCCTCTATCGCCCTTTGTTCTTAAGATTTTTAATTTTGAAATCTGTCAGTCTTTTGTTGGACATCCTGCATAAAGAATGTGGATGCTTTCAAGCTTTGTTTTTAAGTGATTGAATGGAATTTTTACCTCTCTATTATGGTCATGAGTCACTATTTATTATGTTGTCTCAATTGTCTATTACTCAATGTATTTCTATATTTTTAATAGCTTCGCCTGTCTATGTTTTTAGTGTTTGACGAAATATTGATTCATGATCATGTTTAAATCTTGATCCAGGATTAATGAATTTTAATGACTTTGTCCTTTTTAAGAAATATGTTTTTAATATACTACTTAGTTTTGAAAACAACATGCAAAACGAACAAATAATCCAATCTTATTTTCAATTGGGTACTATAATGAAGCACATTCTTCAATGGAAATGTGAACACGGCAGGTACAATACATTTTGTGCTTTGACACTGAAGGGTCTTCTGTATAGTACTTAAATGATTATGTGTCTGATTATGTTACATTATTTGTGTTTTGCTTTTTTAAAAAACGTTATTTATTTAGAACTCAAAGTAAACTTTGCTTTATTTAGATGTTTTTTAATATTTTTGCTTTTAAAAGTTATATGTGAAAATATGTTATTACATGTTAACAAAAGCTAATAATTTAAAACGTTTTATCTTGGTGTGTAAGCAGGCGCTGACCTTAAAGAGGCACTATAGGCATTATTTTATTGGATTATGGTTTTTAGAGCTCACTTTATTTTTACTATAACATGGACGAAAAATCTTAAATTTTGAGGATTGCTGTAAAGATTTCAGTTGAAATAAATTCTGCACTATGTGCAGCCCTTACCGAGAGCAGCTTTAGATTTAAGGTAGGTAAAGCATAGACACTTTTTTTAAAAACATAAAGTAGTTAAAGATTTGGTTAATTGCAGTTTAGTTTTTTTTAAAAATAATACTGACTATTTCATTCACGCTTTTTTTTCTATTAAAAGAAGCTCTAGATTAATAACAAAAAAAGCTTAGACAACCTTTTTTTGTAACATGAAGGACAAGTAGTCAGTTTGAAGCTCTTTTAGAAATGCAGAATATTTTATCCTAAGACAAACTTCTTTTCTTACTACAGGCAGCCCTATATTTAAGGCATAAAAAGCCTAGACAAGCTTTTTTTAAAACATATAAAGGAAGAAGTTTGTCAATTGTAGCTTTTTCAACGATACGGAATATTTTATTCTAAGACATGCTTTTTTTTGTACTAAAGGCAACTCTAGGTTTAAGACATAAAAACCTAAGCAACCTTTTTTAAAAAATGAAGAATGATAAGTCGGTTAATTGTAGCATTCTTAACAATAGTGGATACTTTAACCCAAGACATGTTCTTTTCTAATTTTTTTTAATTAGTTAGTTATCAATTTTCTACTAAAAGCAGATTTGGGTTAAAGTGTTTAAAAGAGATTAAAAAAGGCCTTTTTAAAACATAAAGTGAGAGAAGTTAGTTAATTGTAGCTTTCTTAACAAAACTAATTGTTTTACCCCAAAACTTGTTTTTTCCTTATTAAAAGAAACTTTAGATTTGAAGTAGCAATGGCCTAGACATTTTTTTAATGCCTTCCAGTTACCTCAGCTGAGTTTAGATTTGATTGGATCTTAGATTTACTATATAACAAAGCTGCTACTATTATGCCTGTGTAATCTCAAGCAATCTGATCTTTAGAAAAAGAGCTTTTTTTACAACACATTTGAAAACTGCCACTTTCTTAGCATTATAATAGTAGCTAAATCTAAGTAAAACTTGTTAACATGTTCAAAGTAATTTAAAACCTAAATAGCTGTTTATATTTAAATTCCTTTTAATAAGTCTTACATGTAATTCAATTATTTTATCAAACAGACATATCTTTTAAGTCAAAAAGTGTTTAAAAAGAAATTAAAATAATAATATATATACAAATATTAGCATGCAAAAGTCTCTGGTAAGTATATTATAAATTTTCTAGCTTTTGGCTGCTTAAATGAGTGAAAAAGAATTATTTCAATTATGCATATAGAGGACCTGCACTAAGGACTTCAGATTATTAGCCAAATATCAAAAGTCATATGGCAACGAATATA
This sequence comes from Parasteatoda tepidariorum, assembly GCF_043381705.1. Taxonomy (NCBI): domain Eukaryota; kingdom Metazoa; phylum Arthropoda; class Arachnida; order Araneae; family Theridiidae; genus Parasteatoda; species Parasteatoda tepidariorum. Next base: position 44,294,132 of record NC_092211.1, on the reverse strand, counting down.
ATCTTAATTTTAAGGTAGTTTGTCTCATACTTACATAATCTCTTTTGTTGCTTAATGCTTACATTATCTGGACTTAATATAATTCTAATCGGTTATGTGACATATCTAGCGGAAATTACTGTAATCTAATAAAAAAAATACAGGATTTGTACAGAAAAATTCTTTTTAACGTTTTTTTTCAGGATCAAGAGGGAAAAAAAAATCTTTTTCGTCGAAAATATCATTGGCCAATATTTTCGTTGTATTTGCGATTTTATCACATTTGGTGAGGTGGCGAAATGCTAAAACGCGAGCTCTGCATATATTTGCATACATATATAAATACTTAGTTTCAAAAAACATTTCATTTTATGATAAAATCTCCTGAAATTTAATGAAAAAGTTCATCAGATAGTGAATTTAACTTCACTTAATTGTTTTATTCAAAATATAAGAAGTTCCAATTATCTGCCTACACTAGGTGTTCCTCACTTTTATATTCATTTAAATGTCTACTTAAATATACCTGTTTTTGTAAGTGCCAAAGGTTTAATGTGTAATTTTCAATACGATGAATAAAATCTTAACCATATTACTTTTAATATAAAACTTTTGTGTTATATATTTTTACACAATGTCATTTTATAAGATTTCATTACTCAAAACTGTAATAAATGTTTGTGCTTTTCATATTTTTTCTAAAAAGATTTTTTATGAAATCATGTTAAAGAGCTACTTATTAAATTATTAGATTTTTTTTAAAACCTTTATCAAATATTTAAATTAAATAGTATTTTTACTCAATCATTTGATGGTGATTTCATAGAATTTATAATGAAATTCATACATTTTGTAAATCTTTATAGTATGTATGTATTATTTTAATGTTTGATAACTAAGTTGTTATGCTGTTGTACTATTTTTCAGATATTTTATTTAGCATATTTTTGTTTTATTTCTTATTAAATTTTATATTAATTTGAAAATTTATTTAAAATTAGATTTATCTTTAAAAAAATTTGGTGACTTGCTCACTAAACTCTTATCTACCATCATTTTTAAATGTTTTCATAGTGTTAATGTATATTATTAACTAAAAGCATGTTACTATATTATATTCTTAATGTTTCATTAACTCTTTTCAGGTAATTAAGCATGATAAATATATTGTTTATTTTTTCAACATCATTAATTTCATTCAAGACAATTTTTTTCCACTGATGATTTTGTTTGTGTATTGCTGGTTGGTTTATTTGATTATCTGTAACTTATAAAATATGAATAAAGTAGTTGATATTTTTTTCTAAATCATAACTATCTAAAAGAGACCATTTAAGTAAAGTTATAAAATTTCACTGAGAATTTGATAGCTTTTCTTGAATTACTCAAAATATTCAGGTAGAATTTCAACAAATATGTTTTTATCTAATCTGGATCTTAATGCAGTTGAAAAAAAAAACGTTAACAAGTTGAAGTTAACATTTCATAACACAGAAGAAAAAATTTTTGTATATTGTAAAATTTTATCTTTTAAAGGTATCAATTGTCTTGAACAGGAAATTTAATTATAAAATTTGAGCCACACATTAACAGTGAGCTGTTTTTATTTACTTAATATTTATCTGTGATAACTACTCCTGTCAAAGTGTGTATATATTGTTTATAATTTCGTTTAGTACTCATGATTACATGTTTTTTTTTTGCCACAATACCATATTGATTTGTGTATGTAAAATATTTTATATCTTTAAGAACATTTACTGATTTGTGCTTCTAAGAAATTTTGCAAGTGTTCATTTTGTAAAAATTCCTAGAAACTGTTTTAGAGCATGCTCATTGATATGCAACTTCATTATCTATCCATTGCTAAATAAAATGTTTCTTTTATTTAAATTCTATAAACGTTTGGTTAAATTTTCTTTTCATTTCTTTTTCTACTTTTTTGAAACAATATTTAATGTCTTTTAAATTAGTCAATGCCCTATCCTTACATCATTTCATTTGTTTATAGGAAAGATAAAAGCAGCCCTAATAAAATTTAGTAAATTTTAGGCAAATGTATAGGTGTTTTTATTTTATATAGTTTAATTTTGCAAATACTCATAATTTTATCTAATTTTCAATCAAATTTAACAATAATTAAAGGAATTTGTTATGAGAGCAAATAGAAGATGTTTTTATTACTCTTTTTCACACACATTTTGGAGGTGTCATTTTAAAATAAAGAAGAAAAAAATGAATATATTTAGAATTTTTTTCTCCAAATACAGTTTTTTTTCTTCATATAGACAATGTATTATAACTTAAAAAAATGTCTGTTTTTACATTTTTAATTTTTTTCTTTGGTTTCTAATTATGTGAATTATAGTTTCAAAACCAATTAAAGAAAATTCTAATGTTTGTGATTTAATTATCAAAAATTATTTTTTGGCCACTTGAAAAAAGAAAGAAAAACTATACCTGCTAAAGATAATTTTTTTACCTTTTGTGGGCCTTCTTCAAAATATATAAAAATGCCAGTACTATTTTTGTATTTTATGAATCAAATTTGATGAAATTTCCTCAAATTATAATGTTGAAAATCTTGACCATTCATGGATAATTATGCCCATAATATACTTTTGATTTATTCTAAACTGGGATTTTGGAGTTTTTTTTTCTATTGGGGTAAAAAGAATTTAAGTAAATGTTATTTTCATTGTATTTAATTTTAATGAATTTTTTTTAACTTGAAATAATGCAAAGAACAATGTTATGGGGACAAAATTTTTTAACCATTTACATATTATAATAGTTGAAATTATTCATTCATTTAGTACTGAAAATATAAAGGTAGAAGATTTATCATAAAGGTAAATCTTTAAAATAGCTTAACTATTAAAATATATTACGTCTGGCCTGGATTGAAAACAAGCCTTATCTCTGCCTGTAAACCATCTGATTCAATTTGGATAACCTTAGATAACTTTTATTTGGTTAAGGACAAAAAAAGTGTTTGCGTTATCAAACATTCTTTAAATAAGTAAACTGTACACGCAAAATAATGATTTAATAACATATTTATTAATATCGATACCTTATTGATTTATATATATATATATTACTAAACAAACTGCTCTTCTATATATATTTGGAGAACTTAGTGCACATAAATTCACTCAGATAATTTCATAATAAATCTAATTTTACGACTCAATTAAATACGACATTTTAAAATTCGATTTCTCAGGAACGATTCAACCAATTTCGCTATGTAAAATTACGTAATTTAACTTGATGTATAAAAGGTGTACCCTAAAGGTTATGTTTTGCATGGAATTATCTTTGGATAAACTAATTTTATAATTGTGTGCAAATTTTTTTGAATCCACATGAAAGTTCCTCGAGATATGGCGAAATACGCAGAAAGTAAAATTGATACTAAAGGGTCCAAACTTTGGATCATATTTAGAACGAACTATGGGGAATGCTACTGCACTCTATATTTTGACCGACAGAAATCCGAATCTATCATTAAAAAGGTTTGCTTATTCAGAGAAAGTACGTTTTTGTGTCTGATTGTACGAAACTTTAAATATCTTGCATTAATTATTTTCAGCATATTTGAGCACTTCCTCGAACCATTAAAATTGAGTTCTAGAATGTGAAGATCCGATTATTAGATCAAAAGTTATTCTGCTTAGTCCGTTTATATATTTGCACACTAAATATTAAATAATACTTTACTTTATTGTCGTAAAAAAATGCGTATTAGTCAGTTTCATGATTGTATTTAAAGTGTAGCATTTTTATGCCAAAATATACTCAGTGTCTATTAAATATAAGTAAATATTTGAACTAATTTTGTGTGAGTCATGATATAGAGACCTCATGTTCTAATGTCAGTTTTCGTTTGTACCACCAGGGTCGTTATATTGAGCGTCGACTATAATAATTAATGTACTTAGTGATAATGGTAACTAAAACTTGGTTATTTTAATGCTTGCTTGCATGTAATATTTAATTCATGCGAAGTAAAATATATCGAGTATCTTTTTTTTAGTTTGACGAAATTTTGATTGACTGTTACAACTGTCATATTTAATTTAAGAAACGCGTCAGCTATTACACAGGCAGCATTTCCGATATATTTAATTTTATACTACTATAATTTCCACTGAATATCTCTTAATTACGCTTCCTCCTTACTAACGGTCTTCAATTGCATAATTTTTCTATCCTTTTCCATCCACAATTCGATAGTCAATATTTATCTCAAACTTATTTTATTATAATCTAAGAGTTCGAAAGAAAAGTGACTAAGGCACATTTTTTGCATTTTTAAAAATCAAATAATAAAAATTGGTCTTAGTGAAGTATTCAAATTTCATGTAATATTCGTATAAATTCATGTAATATTCACATGACAACAGTTTCCAAACACTTCATTGATTTGAAGAAAGGCAAGAAAGAATCTGTTGAAGACTAATGAAAAATGTATATCTTAAAAAGAAAAAAGGAAGGAATTGGTCGAGCAGCATATAGCAGATATAAATGAAGTTTTGTTTAAGTGACAAAATTAAATTCCTAGTGCACTTTAGCATCCAAATAGAGTCTCGGTTTTGTCATCTAGTGTGGCAGAAACTAGACGTCCAAATTAACATGACCAACGGTATCTCACCCACTGTGGTGGTCCTGAAAGAGTGGATACCATCTCTGGAGAACGCACTAGGTCTGCTCATCGGCAAGACCAATTGTGCAGCTCATTGGAAATAATTGAAAAAAAAAAAAAAAAAAAAAATTGTTTAAGTGATATAAGTGAAAATGAAAAAGAAAAAATCAAATAGTTAACTGCTAAAAAATACCTGCGACTCTTGAGCAAAAAATGAATATTCAGGAAAGAAAATTAAAAATGAAGTTTTGTAATGTTCATTAGTCTTTATTTAGTTCAACTATTTTTCATTCAACCCATGGGTTTCAAGCAACTGGTGGTAGGAAATAGTGCTGTTCATAATTCTTGGCTGAATTCTAAATTCTAATTCATTATCTAATTATTATTTCTGAATTGGAAAATTTAAATATAATTTGTCAAATACCAGTATAGAGTTAATGTGCATTTTTAAAAAAAATGTAGCACATTTTATTTATTATTATTTGTAGCACAGCATCATATAATACATTTTTAAATCATATATATGATGATCATATTATATATGAAAAAAACGAGGTTATATAACCTCGTTTTTTTATGAGTATTTCCGTTTATTTCAAAATAACTTATTATTGTATGTAATTTCTAAAGTGTAAATGTCTAAAAAATACATTTATTTAGATTATTTTATATCATTACAGTAAATATATTGTAAAAATATGTTATGGAAGAGAAACTATTTTATTGGCAACTATTCTTTATATTTGAAGCAACTAAAGCGACTATTTTTAGATTCTTGCCCAAACCATAAAGATTCTCTCTAAGTCAAAGATTATTGCGATCACAAAGATTCTACTTAGTTCGATAATTAACTTGATTGTGTTCACTCAGATCCATAATTCACTCAGATAATTAATAACCAAAAAGTTAACAAATAAAATCAACCTAATAACATAAAACGGAATTAGATCACTAAGAGTCTAGCTTGTATTCACTCAGATACATAAAACATACTTTAAGATGGACTTATAATGCTAATGGGGTAACTTGCAATTCTAAAACAAAAGTTTATTGAATTCAAAGCAATAAATAGTTTTTAATTAACTATTTTATTTTAGATGGATATCAGAATACTTTATACTATATGTGGCTAGATGTTTACTGTTATATGCGATATTAGATAATAAATTTGCAACTGAATTCGACAGATTCACTGACATTTTCAATCTTTTTTTTTTCAAAAAAATGATCTTTCATTTATTTACAAAATAATAAAAAAATTATTTGAGAAAGGAAATATTGATAAATTGATTATTTAATTGATTAAATTTAATGAAAAATCTTTGAATTATGATAATTTTAAAATGTTTTCAAAATTTATTATTTTTTTCTTTTCTTTTTTTTAATGATAAATTTAGCAAGATTATAATGTTTAAAATCGGAATTTTCTAACTCCTAAACTTCTGTAAATGAATTTTATGTAGTTAGCAATTCTATCTGGTGAGTGAATTTAAAAGCTTCGCCTTTTTTTTTATAACCATCCTTGTAAATGTTCGATTACATTCATGAATTTATTTTTGAAAAGTTAGACACTCGCAAATCTAAATATTTATTTACGCATAATATGAAAACTGGATACCATTCATTTTTTCGCAATATAAGGTATGCAATTGAATTAAAATTAATAAAATACTGTGATGGGAAATTCCAAATAACACAAAAAGATAAATTTTCTTATATTTGACATATTAATTGCATATAAATTATTTATATAGTTAATAATTAATAGGAAACGAAAAAGTTTATCACTGGCCCATGGGGGGATCGAACCCACGACCTTCGCGTTATTAGCACGACGCTCTAACCAACTGAGCTAATGGGCCTTGATATACTTTTCGTAATAAGATTATTTAAGCAAACCTCACCAACAAATGAAGTTTAAATCGTATAATATTTAATTAATCATCCCCTTTTTGTAAACACTTAGAGAATAAAAGTAAATAAATAAAGACACGGGAGATGTGATCAGTTACAGAATGATCGCCCAAATCTTGGCAACTTCTGATAAACTATAAGAAAAAGTAAAAAACATTACAAGGACAATTACTAATATTCTCCCAAACGTCACAAAGCTGTCAGAACACAAACTCCTAGGATTCCCATTCCCAAATATGATCCTAATATTTTTTTCTTTCAGCGCATGCGCTATTATTCGCCCGCTACTTACGAACTTAAAAAGAGAAGAATCTGTCCTTTCTCACAAAAGGTAAATAAATAAAAATTTATTATTCTTTGTTTTTGTTGTTTGATAATTCAAAGCCACTGATATATTTCGTTAGAATAAGAAACATTATGGGACGTAGTAAATTACTGGATAATGTGACAAGGATGTTAAAATCTTTGTTTACATTATCTCCTAATCAGCTACCAAAACTCTTTCATTTTAGTATTTCAATAGCAATTGGATTATATATATTTGTTAATGGTAGGTAGTTACTTTATTTGCGTCGCACTATGCTATTGGTTACTTTTAATGGAATGTAAGCAATTTAATATATTTTATATCGAATATTTTGGTTATTTAAATAACTTTTAAAGTACAAATTGTTGTGCTACTATATACATTTTTGTTATCTATAATTTGGTTTTCAATATTAATATTATTTTTCCCACATTGTTGTGATTTAGGGGAGATTTCCGTATGATTTAATTATTTTTATTTAGCGCATATTATTAATGCACATAACATTTGAACATGATTTTAAAAAAGACTAAGTGCTAATCTAGTGTTTGTGTTGGAAAGAAGAAAAAAATCCACATTTTTTAGCAATAATGTGTTCAAATTCATTATACAAAATTACATATTAGTCAAAATTCATTATACTTATTTACCATTGAAGTTATAATTTCTTTTCTTTTTCAGTTTCAAGTTGTCTTTCGAATCAAAAGATGAAATTGGTTAAGATCTTTAAAAAGTTTGCTTGTTGAAAAGGAATTGGTAAGTTTCTTAAAACCTTAGCTAGCTCATATTTCATCAAAAGCTCTCAGGTTATTAATATGTATTTCTTGAGCACTTTATCTTTTGTACGAGTTCTTTTCTATTGTGGTAGCTTTAGGTTAGTCTTTCTTAAAATTTAAATAAATTGAAGAAGTTTTGAGAAGTTATTTCAATATCTATTTTTATCAGCAATTTATTTAAAATTTTACTAGAATTTACATAAACTCTGTTTTTTTAAAAAAAAATATTGTTTAAAAGAGAATGAACTTTTCCGGTTTAAATTAATGCACTGCTAAGAAACCAATTGATTGAAATAAAATTTCATTATTTAATGATAGAAAAATTCAACTCTGAAGATTCACCCTGATTTCCATGATCAATCCAGAAATTAAAACTTTAAAACAAAAATTTACTTCATTATTTTTTTTAAAAATTCATTTAAAAATCGCTTTTAATCACATTTCTTTTATTTACAATGCTTAGAATTGTTATTGTCTTGTCTGTATCCGTGTTAAATATTTCCAAAAGTTTGGAGGATGAGTCATGCATAGAATTATAAAGCTTAAAAGTATTGTTGAATTATTTCCTCATCTTTTATATGCATGTGTTTTTTTAAACAGTGCCTTACTCACTTAATGGAAATTCACCCTGGGCATAATTTTTCATAACCTTCATTCCTTTATAATAAAATAATTCAAAATGAATTGCATAGAAGGAGTTAGAGGCCTGTGAACAGAGATTTGCCTGGGGTCCCAGCAAACCTGTCTACTCACTCTATATGTTTTTTTAAAAAAAATCCGTAAGTTTAAAACTAAATCCATTTGGCGACTTTGCAATTGTATTTGGCTCAGCACACAATGCGGAATTACCCTCATTTGACTTAATAATTAGAAAAAAAATGGTTTAATAATAAAAGAAATATGAGAAAATGATCAGATGTTGCCATATATAAATCGAAGTATACGTCAAAATTTTTAAAAATATGTATATATGTTTTACGAGTAAAAAAAATTAGCAGTTTGAACTGTTATACTATATAAGGTTATTGTTATAGATTGTTAATAAGTAAAATGAATTCTCATTCATTACTTCTTATTGTGTCCCTCATACTATATTCTTAAGCGAAAATATATTTTCAAGTACAGTTAATTATATTTTAAATCCAATTAATTATTTTTCAAATTCAATTATTCATTCATTTTGTTACGATTAACATTAAATAAAATTATAATAATTTATATATTTTAAAAAAACAAAATAATGATTAGGATTTTCTACGTTTTATTAAATTTCAGGACTCAAACACAAACAGTTCTTCAACTAAATGAGAGACACATACACGTAATAACTGTTCTTTTTATTATAGATTTTGTTGTTAAATAATCTATTTATATAAGAAAAGAAAAAAATAGAATATTAAACTGCAGTCATTTAAATTTGTTATAACGTACAATTCCAAAACAAAAAGTTGCTACAAACTATATAAAACTCTAAATTAGAAGTTTTTTTAAACCTTTAGTTGGTATATATGTAGCAGACCCCACAAAAAATTTGCCTTAGCTTCACTTTTGATAGACTGGCTCTGCTTGTATATCACTAATGAATTAACTGTATAGTTCGTTCACCAGGAGTTGGCACTTGACTCCATCTCCTCGGGTGCAGAGTTCATTTCAGCGAGGGAGTAAGAAGAGAAACATCTCCGCTCTTGAAATTGAGACAACCCTTAATGCGAGCCGAACACAAACAGTTACTTCTTTTTCAGTCACTTATTTCGCTTTATCACCTGCTATTATAACTTGCGTTTTTCTAGCTAATTAAATATATTTTAAATTTAAGAACTGCTGTTTTCCCAGCAAAATGTCTAAAACAGGACAAACTATTCACTCAAAAGAGAGAAATATCGTAAAAAATGGCACGAAATATCATCAAATTTATGAAATACTTAAAACAAATGCAGATGCGAAATAAATATATTTGCCATATGATCGCCAAATAGCAACCTTGTTCAGGATTGCTCACAACTTTATCCCAAAAGCAGCGAAATAGTATTGTCGCATACCACATGATGAAGGCAGAGCCAAGTGCCAACTCCTGGTGAATGAGCTATACTTGATAAACAATTAACTGTACAGATTTACGCAGTTTTTGAGACTGAAAAAAAGTAAAGCATTCCTGCAACAGCCCTCCGAAAGCTCCGTCGTCATATGAAATGGTGCTTTTTTTTAATAATATGCTATTTTTATTACTGTTGTGAGTCTGCGACTCATGACGGTTAGATCAAGTTTAGCCAATCTATAGCCAGCAGTTTATATGCTTATTCTGAAAAGAGTAAAACGTCAATATTAAGAAAAGCCACAGTTTACTGAAAATGAAAAGCATTTGAGGTCTAATTTTTTAATATTTAAAAACCTACTCCAATGCTAAATTATCTGGACTCATAAAAATTCGAAAGAAAAAAAAATGGGAATAAGGCAGTGATTTTGATAATATTTATCTCAATAGCTAAAAGTCACCAAATTAGCAATTTTTTAAAAAAACATTTAATAATTTTTAAAATATTTAAGTTATTTGTCTGTTTTAAACCCAAATAACCTCAGTTTTTCACAATAGTACTTCAGTGCTATAACCAGTGAGCCATCAAAACTTTTTTTTAAAAAGTAAACAAATAAATAAATGTTCATTACTGATCAGCATTAAAAATGTTTAATATGTATTTAAGACTATAAACACATTAAAAGAAAAAAAATAATCAAAAAATTTGCAGCAAGAAAATAACTAAAATACATAAAATGATTTTATTTATATAAAAAAAACAGTAAAAACAAAACAACAGTAGATCATACAAAATACACCTCTGAAAAGGAAATGAAAAATATTTCTTTCAAAACTCACATGTGTATTTTATACAAATAAAACAGTAGAAATATCAAATGCTTGTTTTATTTACAAAACATAACGCTTGGAATATCCTTTAGATTAAAGTCTTTTTAAAATCACATAGAAAATTGTTTGTTATAACTTTTTAGTTGTAAATACTTTAAAATACAGTTCAAGTAATGTGTGTATATCCTTTTTTAAACCCCATATACTAAGTTTGCTTCATTTTTCTGAATAACCTGAATAATTTAGAAATTTCTAGAACGCAGAATTAAAATTATTTTCAACTTGTATAAAAATATTTGCATTAATATTTTAAAATAACAAATACCATTAATTTGTGCATTTAGTTTTAAATTTTTAAAAAAATATTTCGTTTATATACTGAAAACTAGCAATTAAAATAACTTATGTTAAGACATTATTAATAAAAATATTGTGATACTACATTTAAGAAATGCTTTATATACTCTTATAAAGCAACTCAATAAGAATGATCTTTAAATTTAAATTATATTTAGTTTATATTAACTTAGAAATAATATATTTGGCAGAACAAAGAAAACTAAAAATTAAGTAGCAACAAAGAGAGAAACACCAAACAAAACACTTTCCCATGTACACATATATGATTATTTTAAAAATGGCATTGATAACACAACCATATCTTGGCAGTATACACAAATGAATGAAACTGAATTATTGAATATGAATTACTTTCACAAAGTATGTAAGAAGTTTTAAATATAATTAACATTTGTTAAATTAGCAATTGCTGAAACAACATTCGTTAAGTTAGAAACAAAACTGTTAATTAAGGGAGAACATCTAAATTCACTTGACTAGTGAAAGAATTCACATTTCACAACTTGCAAATACCTACAAAAATATAACACATTTTATTTCTTATTTACAAAATAAATACACAATATCAATCTGTTTAAAATAACAGAAAAATTTAAAATACGCAAGAAAATTAAAATGATAAATAATTTTAAAAAATATATATTCTAAAGACCAAATTATATATTTCCAATCTTGAGCTGGGATGAGCAATAACATGACTTAAGTCACATTGAATAATTACAAATAAAAAATAATTGCTGAAATGCATGGATTTTAAATTTAATTTAACAATAAATTAAATGATCTAGCTATTGTTACAAGTAAAATAAAGTACAAAATTATGTATTAGGAATGAAATTCGAATGTTTGAAGTTTGTATTAAAGAATAAGCTTTCTTAACATTAAATATGTCTTGATGACGTCAAATAGTAAAATGCTAAACATTTCTGTAACCCCTTAAAATTTGCAAGAGTTAAATCAAATGCTCTAAACAAGGCAAACTGTGCACACTGGAGGTATTTTGAACACTGGATATAATCATAAATTGAAAATAACAATATGAAAGTTAAAAATGAAATTGTTTTATTGATAGTTAACATTTACACAGGATTATAATTTATAACATTTGTTAATTCATAAATAAAATACTGCCTTAATTAAAACTTAAAATTTTGATTTTTGTATTTTTTTTTTACCAAACCAAGATTTGAAATATGTTTTCTTCAATAAAAAAATAATAATTGCTGGTTTCTTGCAAAAAATGTGGCCATTAAGGGGTTATATAGTAATTTGTTTTTGAAAAAGATAATACTAGTTTCTGTAAAAAGATACTATCAACAATAAGTTTACAACAAGTGAAAAACTGATTTAAGCATTAACTATTTCTTCATTGACAAATTACATGAATTATGTTACTTCAAAAAAGTATTTTTTTCTTCAAATATATTAAATTTGTTTTCAAGGAGATCAATTTCACAAAAACTTGCAAATTTCATAGGTACATATTAACAATTAACAACATAAATTTTAATTACATAGTATTATTTTTCATACATTAAAATTTGTAATCGCTACTTACTGTAAATCATTTTTAAAAAATGTGAATAAATAAACATGAAAAAAAAATCAATAAATATATTTCACATCCTTCTTGAAACAATAGCTCATACAACAAAGATAATTTAAAATGATATAAAAAAAAAAGCGGTTGAAAAGTCCATGTGGCATCAAAGAAAGCAATATTTGTTCAGATTAAGTAAGTCAACATCTTTTTTTATAAACATATGTCCTTAGAATTGAATGATATTCAATAGTCACTTGTTTTTGGACTGAGCACATTTACTTAAATAAAGTAAAAAAATAGTCCATGTTATATAGTTCAAACAACATTTATGAAGGTTTCAATTTTAGAAGGTGCATTTTGTATTCTATAATTGAAACTTTTCGGTTATGCTGTACATAGTTCAAATTTTCATGTTTCGTAACAAAAATATTTATCCTATATATCAATCAGCACCAGTTGATAATTCAATGAGGATGCTCTTCACTTTCACTTGCTGAATCTGAAAGTAACAATTATTAAGTAAATAAAATGTGAAAAGAAATATCTGAAAAATTTATAAAATCACATTTTGATTAGTAGGAAGAACAATGGTTAAGTCCCCAAGCTAATAAAAAAAAACATTTCTTTTGTAAAAATCTTATTACTTTAACATTGGATGAAAATATTTTATTATTCTAATGTAATCAATTATATACAAAAATTAGGTTTAAAAGGTATTAATATAATCATCAGGGGTTTGTCCAGACATTTTGTAAAAGGTCCTGTTTTTGTAAAATTTTGAAAAAATTACTCGTAATTTGTGAACATAAAATATACTTTCAACCTGGGTGATGAATTTGTGCAAATAGGGTCCGATTAGTGCAGAAAACTTTTTCAAGGAGTTTTTAAATTGTAAATAGATAACAAGAATATGCTCGGCACTGTAAAATTATAATTAAAAAAAATAAAATTTTCAAAAATAAACAGCAATTGCAGCTACTAAATTAGCGATGCAACATATAAATATTTGATATTTAGCCTATACTGCTGAACGCAGAATATTCATTTCGGAAGAAGCGTCGGTGGAACACAAAACTTAGTTTGTTTACATCCATCTTTCTTGTTTTCCCCTCTGGGAAGGGTTTATTCGATTAACAAAACAATAATGAAAATAAAAAAATTTGTGAAGGGTCCGATTAAAAGAAAAATCCTTTTGTGAAGGGTCCATTTTTAAGTTAAAATATTTTGTGAAGGGTTCGTTTTTATGAAAAGATATTATGTGAAGGATCCGTTAACGGACCCAAATTTCTTCTAAACAGACCCCTGATCATGTACATCAAACTTCCTCCATATTTCTAAAAACTATTCTAAGATTAGCTCCTTGTTGATTTTTTAGGATTCGGCTACTTTTGATGCTGTATCTTCAAATTATAAAACTGTATGCAAGATTGTATTTTTATATGATATATTTATTAATTCTTAATTGGCCAGATTGGTAATTTCAAATCAATGTACATTATGAGAATGAATATAAATATTTCATTTAATGGTTATAATATACCAAAACTTCATTATTTTTTTTACAATAATATAGTTAGTTCAAATATTTTATGAAATATATTTCATGTGAAAGAAACTTGTAAAGATCATTAGATTTGTAGCAATAAATGGTTAATGACATATTCTTCCAAATTAGTAGCTGAGTTTTCAAACAAACAGTAATACTCACAATGCACATAAATGAATATCCTGCTGCTTTTTTTGTGAATTATTTCTAGTCTTTTTTTTTGCTTTAAATTATGATTATCTATCCATTGTTGTTGAAAAATTTATCTCTCTTGAAATTTTTATTTTATAAGTTTGAGTTTGACTTGGTGAACAAAGTAAAAAAAAAATAAAAAGAGAGAGAGTCAGTCCTGGACCAGCAATCTATATAAATGTTAGCATGCTGTTTTGGTTTTTTAAATTTTTTTTGATCTGTTATATTCACAAAATGGTATGTTTCATCATAATTGTAAACAATCACAGTATTTAGATTTTTTATGTAAATTTTTATAACTGCCTATGATTTTAAGATTTTTCTCGGTGTAGTTCTTTCTGTGTTTCATTTTCTTAAATATTATAATATTCACTTCAGCTTCCTTGGTAGTTCATAAAAATTATACCTCAATAAATATAATAAAAATAATAGTAGCTGAATTATAGTAGTATGTAATTATAAACAAGTTAAAAAAAAAGAAACAATTTTAGTACCTCCTTTCTTTCCTTGATATTGATGTCTACGTAATCTATCATATAGATCTTCTTTGGTACCATAAATACTGGCATTACTGTGACCTAATGTATTAGTTTTCCCATGAAAACCATCTGTGAAGAAGAAATGATACAAGTGATTTTAAATAAATCGATTTCCAACTAATTAGCTAATAACTGTTCAAATGAAACGTTTAAAAATCTTAAAGGCATCACTTTAAATGTTAAGTTACATTTTGAAAAGTAGTAAATATTAAAATTTTGAAAATTAATTTATTTTAGCAACTTATTTTTTATTATTTATTTTTAGAAAAAAAAGTAAAATGTATTTTTTTCAAGACTGTTTGTGATTAACACAAATAATAGACAATATGATAAATTCTGATATTACAATGTGTTTTGCATAGTTCTATAAATTTCAACTTTAATCTTTTATATTTTAATGAAATCCGATTATGTAAAGAAAAATTTTGGGTAAATTTGTAAATAGCATGTTTTGAGCTACTAATTCAAATTTCGCATGCAAAATTTGAAGTTGACAACCAACTAAGTTAACATATTTCTTTTCAAAAATGTGAAGGCTGCAATCCAACTTAATAACATCATAAAAAACAGTTTTAAAGAATGAGAGAAAGAAACAGCAACTGTTTACCAATGAAGTTTTATCGAATTAAACAAACCTCAGCTTCAAGCGTTAAAAAAAAAAAATTCTAAAGCTTTGAATGGAATTGCAAAATAATGTTGTCTAAATTTATGCAATTTTATTTATAAAAATTAATAAATAATGCCACGTTTACCTTGCATGTAGGTTTCATTGTAAAAGTTTGGCATTTCCCATCCTTCGTCATCTTCATCTTCGAAATAATGAGCATATGTACTGTGATGAGAAGGTGCAATGCTCTCAGCATAAGGAGCGGGTGCACCATAAAAGAAGTTAGTCTGTGAGCCCGTGAGGTCCATATGAGGCTCTGGCATCTTTTGCATTTTCTTCTTACGAGTAGATCTAAAGAACAAAAAAATAAATTTTATTAATTTTTTGAAGAGAAAGGTATTAAAAACAAACTAAGAAATAATCATCCGGGCTTAAAATCAATGGTGGTCAGTTGGTCCAAGGCTACCCAAATTCGACTCGAAACCCTTTGAAATAATTATTAGTGGTTCAACAATCAATGTTAAGGGTTGGTATGCTGTTTTGTTCTTTTTTGTTCATATTTTACTCTACATTTTTGTCATAAAACAGATTTCCTCATACTTGTAACATTACATGTTCCCTGCATTGTAATTTTTATTCATTTTGTCCACTTTTTTGTAAAAAAAAAATCTAAGAGACATATAAATGATGAGAGAAAATGTGTAAAGACTTGTAATATCTTTTAGTTGCTGGTTCTTCGGATCAAGTGACAATATTTTCCTAATTTGCCCCTTAACACTTAATTTGTCAATAGTTAATTTTTAATGTTCCCATTTTAGAATAGCTAACTAACAAAACATTATTTTTAACATCCATGTTAACATGTGATAGTGTTTTTGGTGATACAGTCGGTTAAGGCGTCGCTCACATTGGTGGATCATGAGTTTGATCCTAATGCAAAACAACCGGCGTGTACACTCAACAAGGTGCACTTTAAATCTGTCGTGGCTGAAAGTTCTCTTATTGGTTTTGGTGTGGAGGTTTGAAGAGAGGTTTACCAGCTCAGCTGCCATCCACATCATCTGACTAGAGACAAAGTTATGTGACATTTCTACTATGCCTGTTAAAAGAATGAAGCTAGGTACTTGGCCATAGTTGCGTGATATGTTTATATGTGATGAAACTTAGTTGATTTGACTAGTATTGTAAACAAAACAATAAGGACACAACTAAATTATTGCCAGGTCTTGTTATAGAACAATAGTATTATTTCTCGTTTCTCTTAAAGGAAAGATTATTATATAATTTTCCATTAAAATATATAATTTATATAGTAATTTATTTTTATTTTGCCTTATGAAACCACCAATTAGTAGATTTAAGTTAATTTGAATAAATCTTAAATTGCAATGTTATTAAGTATCACAAAACTTTTTTAATTATGTCATTCAACATTTACTCTTTCAAGCATGAGAAGTGTTTTAATCCAATAAAGCTAAGAAGTAGCTCCATGGGTGGAAAGTGTCTGGAAGACAGATGAATTACGAACATCTTGGTAAGTTGGACAGATGCTAGTCATTTATATCAACATCTCTTACAAAAAATATAGTGAAGAAAGTAAGAAAGTTCAAAATGGTGCAAATGTCCTGTCAGTCATCAGAAAATAAACTTCTACAGTTCTTCCAATTATTTGAAAGGCAAGATGTTAGGAGGATCTTCAAAGAGTTGCAAAAAAACCCCTATCCCTTGTCGAAAGTGTAGTCAGTTAAGATGACGCTCTTACTCTCTGAAGAACTGGGGTAGTGAGTTCGATTCTGGTGGCTGATAAAACAGCAGGTGTGCATACGCCGATAGGTGCATGTTTAACCCTCTGACTGTTCATCCCGCGATTTCCAAGGGCAACTCAATTTGAGCAAAATCTGCTCATCTCGCGGGCATGTGTTTTTCTTCCTTTATTCATGAGCGCATCCCGTTTAGCAGTATTAGACGTTTAATTTACGTTTTGACCAACAGATGTCGTTAGTTGTCCACTAAATTACCGTATTTGAAGGCGAGTAGTGTAAAGCGATTTCGGTCCAAAAATTGAGCAGAGGGTTAAATCTGCTGTGACAGAGAATCTTCTCATTGGTTGTGGAGAAAAAGTTTGGAGAGAGAGGTACCAGCTCGTCCATGTCTCCTGACCAGGATCGAAATTATGTGGCTCTTCCACCATGGGCATTAAAAGATAGATGCTCGACCAGGGTCGAGTGTTGATGATCTCATTTTTCCGAAGTAGCTTTAGGGCTTCAAATTTTTTATTTGTTTTGAAGTGTAATGTTTCTCAATTTAGCAGGAGATACAGGGATCAGCAAAAGATTATAACCCCTTTTGCAACGTTATCTGCATTTATATCACTACACTAGAATAGACTATTTAAAAATTTGCTTGCTGATCATCTTTAATACTTAGGATAAGTATTTATGATGCATTAATAAAAATATATACATCATTAGAAAAATAAATGATATTTTTAATATTTTATATTTAAAATTTTTTACCTCACACAAATCATCCAAACAAGAAGCACCAAGATGATGATAACTATGACAGCTCCAGCAATACCACTAGCAACATACACAAATTCTGATTTCTCAGTGCAATTATCACCATAAAAGTTAGCTGGGCACATACATCTCGGTTTAAATGTGTGGGGACTAACCTCACAAGTGCCACCATTTTCACAGAAGTTTTCACATGCATCTGAAAAAATAATGTTCATTCAAGAATTTAATTACTACAGTTCTATTTTCTTTTTAATATTTCTTAATCTGTCATATTAAGTTCCGTAAAAAATATCATTGTTTGAATAGTCTATAAGTCTAGATGTTCATTAATAATTCAATTATAGGTATCTAAGGTCATAATTTTGAATGTGTCATAAGATGTATTTAATACATCATATTAAGTGCACTATAACTAGTACCTATGGTATGGTTAACACTTGTTATGGTACACTGCTTGCATTGCATTTTTTCTGCAATCATTGCCATGTACTTACATGGTATAATTTAAACGTGACATTGAAAAAATACATAACTTGAAAAATACATTGTTTTAGATTAAAATTTCATTAATAACCTTTAAATGACTGCCCCCGTTGTTATGTTTTTGCAGCACTATATATTTTTGATTTGTTCTGCAATAGTTTGTATCTCTTGTATGTTAAATTTCTTCATAAAATATTAAACAAATATATTTTTAATTGTTTCATGGTATATATTATGTTATTGCAGGGAAAATTATTGTTACAAAGAAATGTCCTTTAATTTTAAAGAAATGGATTTCATGACAGCCGGAATAAGAAAATGTTGTTTACATCAAATGCAAAAGTTTATTTTTATCTACTTTTTTCCCTTTAAAAATAATTTACAATATTTTTTTACTAAAACTTAATAAGTAATATTTATAATTGACTATTTCAAATTCAATACAAAATTAAGTTCAGAAGTCCTTCAAAACAAAGGACTATTGAAAAGTTGGAAATATACTTAATGCTTCCAAAATTATTGATTTTGCGATCAAGTTAAACATATCAAAACATATTTTAACTTAAACTTACAAAAGCATTTTTTTTTTTAGTTTTTCATGACTATTGAAAGGTTGAAATTATGCTACCAAAATAATTAATTCATTATTCAATTCAAACATATAAAGCTACATTATGAAACTTACGAATGCATTCTTGAGTTGAATTTTTCATGACATATGCGGGCAAACATTCACAAGCAAATTTATCAATCTCTTCATGGTACACACATGCAGCATTTGATTGGCAAATCCTTTCTCTGCCATTCACAAAACAAGGATTAGAGCAATCTTCAAGAGAAGTAGCCCCAGCTCCTTCTGTTGTTGTATCTTGGGGACATTTAATACAATCTGACATCCTATCTTCCTTATCTTGATACGTTCCCTTAGGACACAAAATACAATCTTGGGTTGATGGGTCAACAAACATGCCTGGTTTGCATATGGCTGAAAAAGATGAAATACATTGTTAAACTTAAATTTATTTTAATTATTATTATTCATATAAGGAATGAAGAAAATATAGGTATAAAAAATGAAAACCAGTAAGAGTCTGTGTTATAATCCTCGTACCAATCTTATTATAACATTTAAACATTCATTTAATGTTAAAATATTTCATTTTATATTTTTAAGCTAGAATGCAAAAGAAAAGAATTTATTAACAGTGAAATCTGCAGTTCCCTCTTTTGAGTAATTAATATTCTTGCTACCATTTTGATCTTTTTCGTATGAATTGATCTAAATTTTTTCTCAATAAAAAAGTTTTCAGTCTGCCACTTTTTTTTTTCAAAATATTAAAAGTCTCTAGAAAAAAAGTCTTCTAAGTTTTTCGAAATGAAATTCATTGCAGTGAAAATCTCTGGACTCTTTATATACATTGAAACCTCCAGGAAAGATCACCTCTGTATAACAATCTCCTCTATTTAAAACCACTTTTGAGATGCACAAATTTTTTTCTACGGAAGAAAACGTTTAGAAGATACCGTGAAACGTTTCCAAACGACCAGGCAAACCTCCGCACCAAATGTGGAAAAGATCAAATATATGAATGAAAAAAAAGCAAAACGAATAAGTCCATTCAAATTTATTCAAAAAAATTGTGAGTGGCTCTTATTTATAGAGTTCTTTTTGACTATCTCTGAAAGCGATCATGGAAAGACAACTTCATGTTGCAGTCAAAGTGCACTAAAAACAATTCTATCAAAGACTTATTTTTAGAGTTAAAATTTAAATTAGAAAAAAAAAATAGTTATTTTAGCAAAACTAAGTAAAACAAATCTTTTTTTTTAAACTAACTAATTTTAATGATATAAAATTAAAAGCAAACTTAAACAAAGAACATAATTTTTTATTTAATTAAAACAATTCTATCAGTCATAATTGGTGAGTTTGTTTTTACACATTATATCAGTAAAGGTTATTTTTATAGGTGCTAAATTTTAATAATCGATCTGGTTTTCATGACGCCAACACAAGTAGCATTTCCGCACCAAGAAAATGAAACTGGGCAAAATTAAAATTGCTTGCGATAAATCATATACCTTCGATAACCTTCTGAAGTCAATGAAGGTAACCAAGAACGGCAAACTTCCATTAACGACCATTTTATTGTGTAACATAGAGTGGTCGCTCCCGAGAGGTTTCACTGCATATATATATATAGACCTCCAGGTCTTAAATGATTTTTTTAAAATGAGAAACTTCCTACTTTTCACATTAAAAAGGAAAAGAATTTTGTCAAAATACATACTTTCCTAATTTATTAATATTTAAATCTTGTTAATATTTAAGCTTAAATTTTTATAAGTGTATGATGATACAATTCAATATGTTTAAGATATTGTACATCTTTATCATAAAAACTTCATCAAAGATTCAACATATTCATTGTTTTTATTTACCTAGGTAACATTCTTGTTCACTGGTGGCTGCAACTTCAGGCGTTGTTTTTCCAGGAACACATTGTTGGCAGGATGGCATACCTCTAGACCTGAAATAGCCTCTCTGGCAGGGAACACATTCCCCATTCTCATCTAACTCATATCCTGACAGGCATTCCTCTGCAGAGTAATGAAGTATTTTATTTTTAAAATGAAAAAAATATATTAGCACATAGACATGTCTAAATTACTTATAAGCAGGGTTGACAAAATTCATGATTTTGTATTATATTTAAAACGGATTTTTTGATTTTTTTAAAAAATCTTTACCGGTGAAATCATCTGAAAATATATTAACATTACTTAATATTATTTAAAAACCATAATATAGCTAAAATAGTAGATATTTCTAACTAAAATGTTTCAAAATTCTTATTTAATTTCAACAAACTCATCACTGAATTAATTATATCATGGTTATTTTTGCTTAAGCTAAACATTCTAAAATAGCTCTTGGGTCTAGCATAATTTCTAATCATTGAAGAATAGCTTTTTGCTATTATTTATAATTTTTCCACCCTTTCTCCATGGTTTATTAATTTTTGATATTTTTAATACGCTGTTATTACAGCATGCTACACTATTTTACTCATTCACTTCAAGGCTATTTCATCCATTACATTTGATATTAATATGTTACATTTTTAATTAATGCGATGTATACGACACATAAATTTCAGATTTATGTAAAAAAAATTTGTTACCGATTTATTAAAAAAATCACTTTTTGATATGCTTAGTTTTTTAGTAAATCCACTATTTCTTCGACTATTTCTCTCTCTCTCTCTTTTTTTTAAAAAAGAAAATTATCCTTTTTATCCGATGTTAAGGCGTGCATAATTCAAATTCAACCCCTTTAGGATCATGATCATATTTTATGATGGCACGATTTTTCTTTCACAGCCCACGGGGTATCATATGAAACGAGACCTTTGTGACCCTAGCAACTCAGAGGGTGGGGACCTTGAGAAGGACTTTTGTTTCTATAGGCGAATCCTTAAGGCAGGGGTCGGCAACCTGTTTGTCCTTAAGGGCGCAATACTAAATTTGAAAATCACCGAGGGCGCATATTTTACAGATAATCATGCACAATCCTAAACTCAACTGACTACTTGCTGTAAATCGCCGTTTGACAAGAGTTAAGTAAATCGCTCTGGCTATCATACATTTACATTAGTCCAGTGAGGGCGCATTAGAAATCGTTCAAGGGCGTCGCGTTGCCTACCCCTGCCTTAAGGGGTTAAGGTAGAAAAACTTTTTGAGTGCACTTTGTTTGTGACGATTCTATTGTACATCATCGTGAATTTTTAAGCAGTAATTAGTCGTTTTTTGGCAATTTCCACGCATTTTTGCAATTTTGATACTTTTATAATATTATTATTTCGTATTTTAGTGATCAGTTTTTGCTTTACTCTTTTCACCTCAATCCCATTCTAAAACTACATTGTTTAAATTTTTTATAGATTAAATTTTTGCAATAATAACGGCTATTTAACATTCATTTAGCTCTCCGTGTCATATTAAAAAACACATCGTTTTTATACTCTTGAAAAAAAGTCCTCTCTGTTAGGAATTCATTAAAAAAAAAAAAAAAAAAAAAAAAAAAAAAAAAAAAAAAAAAAAAAAAACAAATGAGTGCAATTAATAAATATGTATTGACTTTACATGATAGCGACAATATTTTTCTTGCTTACTTTCACTGCTATTTTAATATACTTTAAGCTGTAATAGATGGAGTTAAACATTATTTTTTAGTTAGGAAAAATTAGAAAATATTTATTATGTAATTTTATTTGAAAAATTTTTCAATAGCAATTACTTTAAATGTAATATAAAGTTATATTTGATTTCTATAGCAATAAATGTTTTTAAATCAATTTCTTCTCTTTTATTTGTGTATTTTTAAGTTTGTTAAGATGCTGAAAGGATATTAACATTGTTTTTAATTAAGTCACGATTTATCACTTTTCAAAAAATTTTAATCACTATTTTTCTCTATTTTTTTTCTTTCTATAATGACTTCTGCTGTGCTCTGCAATTTTATCAATTAGTAACATTTTATACATACTACGTCTTTATGAGAGTCTGTGAATGCTAAAACTTTATTAATCAATTTAGACTAAAATGATTTATTACTACAGTGGACAGACACTTTTCATTACATTAGAAAAGAAAAAAATTAAACCAATTTAAACTGCATAATTTTAAAACTTGGTAGAACTTAATATAAAGATTACAGGACTGTGGTCATACTCGTGTGAAAAGATATGACTTTTTGATGCATGCCATTGCAGACATATTAATGAACATTTTAAAATTCCTTTTAAAAATTATGGAATAACATTTTTAAAAAAAAAATCGAAGAGAAGTTCTAATTTAAATTTACTTCTTAAACTATCTTTAGCAATTAAATCAATACAAGATTTTTTTAGCAGTTAGCTTATCTGAAAAAAGTTACCTCTGCATTCTAGTTTAGATACTGCTTGGTTACGGCGCGTTGTAAGGCCAGCACCACAAGGTATACAGTTGAATGTTCCTTCTGCAGGTTGATAGAATCCATAACCACAAGGCAAACAGGCTCCAACTTGTTCATCATAGTAATTTCCAGCAGAACAATGTGCTAGAAAAGATATATTCAGAGATTTAAAGATTTTTTATAGTTGAGAGTATTTTGTTTTATGTTTTAATTCAAGCAAACCATATTTTGTAAAGAGAATAATGTAGCTACATAAAATAGTTATCTTTTCATGGTAATTTAATTATCATATAAAAACCAATTTACAAATTCTTGTCATAGGACTATCTGTATTTTTTTTTCTAGAATAAGTAAATGTACAAATTTACTTATTCTAGATTCAAATTTATTTATTCTTATTATTCTTAGCATTCAAATTTATTTATTCTTTATATGTCCTTACTCATCAATAGCATATCATAGTTTTTAACTATAACATATAATATTCCATGATCCATATGCATTAGTGCACATAGATACACATAAAAACATTTAAAATGATAAAAAAAATAGCTCCTTACCTTTACATTCATCATCAGATCTAGCTCCAGTAGACTGGGTAGTACCTTGTCGCCCATCAATCAGTGGACAAGGTTTACAGGCAAGGGATCCCATTTCATTTTGGTAAAAACCAATAGGACAAGAATGGCAGTCTGTAGTTGCATTTTCATAATAAGTACCAACAGAACACTCAACTGAAAGGAAACAAAATATTATATTTGGGTAGGGTTTACACGTAAGCTTAGGAAGGACATCTATAAGAATTCATTTATTTATATTTATGACACTTAGAAATTAGTTAAAATTATTTTATAAATTATGTATTATTTAGAAGTAAAAAAATATTTAAAAAAAAGATATTGAATATTTATTATTGCAAAAAGAACAAAATTTATTTGCATAAAATCAAAATATTCTATTTTATAAGGGATATTTTTAGAAAGGTTTCTGAAGTAAATTGGATTTGTTGCAACATTCAATCTCTTTAAAAAAAAATTAAAATTCCAGTAGATAATTTAAAGTTAAATACAGAGAAAAAAATGCAAGATAGAAAATAAAATTTGCAAAAAAAAACTTTTTAGTAGTTTTTTAATGGGTATTATGATATTATTCACACATATATACTTTCAAACACATTAATTTTTATTGTATTCCCTTCCTTCAAGTTTAATATTAAGCCCTTTAAGCTATTGTCAAGAACATATGATAACAATTACTTCCCAAAGTACACGAACTTTTAACAGATGATGCAAAGAAACTTATCCACTTAAATTGATAGTTAACAAAGTTATGTCATTTAACTTACTGTAATATTTTAGTTCAAATTTAAAAATAAATGGAATTCTATGCAAATTCATTTACTAAGAATTTTAAAACCAGATTTATTAATTACACACTAATGCTCTTATATGGAAAATACCTAACATTATAACTATTTGGAGATGTAAACAATCGACAATTATTAAAAACTTTAATTATACTAACCACAGCTAGATCCCATGACAACTTCACCAAGAGGACAAGCATAGTCAGTAACCATTCTCAATGAAGTCAAATCTGGCATTACATTTGGCAGGATATTGCGGACATCAAAAGCAGATCTTTGCAGAATAGCATTTTCAGCAACTTCTTGCACAGTTGACCTCTCTTGACTGTTTTTATTTTTCACAGGATCACTTTAAAAATATTATAATTTTTTTGATAAAAAGTATTAAAACATATACAAAAAGCTACATAGAGAATACAAAAGAATCATTAAACAGAAAATAATAATAAAAAAAAAACGTAAAATTACTTAAAACTAATACTATTGTCTTATTATCTCATTTATAAATTCCATAAGATGTTTATACTATTATCAGAGGATAAAATTGTATGCAAAATAGAAAATAACTAGTCAAAAAATGAGCAAATAAATAAATAAATAAATGATTATAAAGATTATTTCTCAATGAAGTAAAATTCTAAGCTGGCATAATTTTTATAAAAATAAAGTTGACTGATTATTTTTAAACTATCAACAACCTTCCCTTTCTTATAGTGCCCTAAGTGCCAAATTCTGTTTTACCTCCATTAGTAAATTAAAATTAAAAGTACGGATAAAAGTAAAACCTAGAGTAAATCAAAGTTTCAAATGCTCTAATTTTTTTACTTCAAAAAATCAAAATAAAAACAAATTATGACATGATTATTTCCTTATTGCATAATAATGAGTAATTGTGCCATAATTTGCTTGTTTTTAGATGTTTTAAAAATATTTTTTTCTACTTTTGAAATTTATGGGTTTACCTGAACTTGCTTTTTTTTTTTACTGTTGTTACCTAAAATTTTAAATCATTAATGGAGGTGTAACAGAATTTGCCCTGAAGGGTTTTTCCCTCCCCGTAGCCTCCTCTTAATTTGGAAAAAATCATTTAAACTACCCAAATACTTAAATTTTTTTTTAATTTTAACAATTTGTCTATTCTTAATTTTAGTTACCAGAATAGTAACCTCAATTAAAGTATCAAAACTTGTAACTTCGCAAAATTTTTTTCCCCTAGTGAGCCATAAAAAAATGTGAATTGCCATTGTGACTTCAATCTTTCTCAATCGGCAAGTTGATAGTTCGATTTTTTAAGTTCTGTGCATTTTGAAAAACTGCAGGATAGCAAATTTTCAGCTGTGTAATTATTTTTTGACATCCTCTGAAAAATAACAACAAAAAAAAAGACAAAATGGCCAGAAAAAAATTCAAATTACATAAAAAAAATGAGAAAATCATAATTTTTAAGGAAAAAACTAATATATGGTAATATATAATTTGAAATGAAATTGTAAAAATTCTTACTCTTTAGCTGGAAATTGCACTTCAATTGTGTAAATATCACTGGCTTCAACTTGTCTCTTTCCTCTTGACTGCTTGTTACATTTCACAATAACTTTCATATCACCACAATTAGTATCGGGACCATCATCCAAGCAAATATTCCAATCATTGTTAACCTTTCTTAAGCTGTCTTTAATTCTGTCATGAAGAATTTTACGTCCTGAGTCTGAGCATATAACAGATGATTGGAAATCCATAGCAATGCGGAAGATTCGACGAGCTGGTTTCTTACCTGTTAAATTATTATGTATGATAAAATGTATGAGAAATTAAAATCCTAGAATATTACATTAATTCTAAGAATATTAATGTTGAGAATTATAAGAATTATAATTAAGAATATTAATTTTAATATTAAGAATATTCTAAGAATATATAACAGAAATTAACTCATATTATTTCGTAGCTACTTTATCAGGTATGTGATCCAATAAACAAATACGGAAAAAAAGCAACACTGAAATAGCATTAAGATATAAGTTTGACAGTTGACGAATTTCATACATGTTTTTACCTCCATCTAGTAGCTATTTCATAGAAAACCAAATATTCTACTCATCAAAAACTTACTAAATTTAGCAAAAATACTGAAATATAAAATTTCACTTATAACAGTATGACATAACATATAACAGTATATTTTATTTTAATAAAATGTTGCTCTTTTATATTAATAATATTTTAAACCCTATTAATGCCTAAATTAATGTTTTTTTAATAATATTTTACATATTAATAACAAATTTTAAAAAATTACTAAAGGAAACATTCTGCAAAAAAACGCTTTGTTTTATTTGAACCTCATTCACAAAATTTTGAGTTGCATTGCAAAATTACAAAAAAAAACCTTATTAAAATATAATTATTCTAATTCTAGATAAAAAATTTAAAAAAAAAGACTAAATGCAAATGAATTAACTAATAAATAATGAGAACTAATTAATACATAACACTTATATAAATAATACTGGGATATAAAACACTACTTTATCAACTAAAAAATAAAAACTAATTTTAAATTAATGCTGACAAAATATTTCTTGTGAGTTCATGCATTTTTCAGATTGTTTTAAAATAGGGTTGTTGAAATCAACTATTTTAAAATTATGAGAAAAATTTTAAATTTTACAAGCTGGAAGTATGAAAGGGTGGTTAGGACTTAAATGCAGGCAAGTTAAATAAAAGGTTACATTATAAATCAAACAATACAATAAATTGTTAACATCTAAAAAGATGAAGTAAATAAAAGGAATTAATTTGATATTAAGTAAAAAAAAATCATTTTTGTGAACTTAAGCATTTTTAGAATTGTCTCTAAAATGAGATAGATAAAATGAAATATTTTAAAATTATGAGAAAATTTTTTCAAACATACGGGCACAGGCGGGGAATATAAATGGCTGGTTAGGATTCTCAGTTGGTCTCCAGAAACCTTCTACTCCACATGTATAAAATCGAGGGATGTTTTCTGAAAATTCAAGTCCCTCGTCACAAGTTATAGTGCAAACTTTAAAGTTTCCTCCGGGTCCCCAATCAGCACAACCAAGTTGACCTCCAATAGGTGGCATAGGTATTGTGCAGAACTCACCTAGGATAATAAAAATATATCATTACTATAAAAAATAAAGTAGTATTTTAAGAAATACAAGCCTTTGAAAACAATAAAACTGCTAATCTAAATAATATATTTTATAGATAATGCAAGATTTTAATATTAGGAATTAATGACTGTTAGGATAAATAATGTCAAAACTTTAGAGATTTCCTAAAATTGAAAATAAAGTTAAAGAAAATCATAACTCGTTCTTTTATAGTTATTAATAAAAAATATATTAAAAAACACTCATATTTTTAATTTCTATTCATTACAAGTTCCCACTCAATTACAGAAAAAAAAAAACCCGACTTTTCCAGGTATATCAGGTAAATTTCAATGAAAAATCTATATCATATTTTATCTATACTACGAAATTTTTCATCAGAAAATTTTGATTCTTTTACTTGTGTAATGCCAAGTAACAGATTTTCAGTGTAAAATAAATATCATTATACGAGGAAGGAAGAAGTTTGTCTAAAATGTGAAATTTTAACAATAAATAATTGTAATAGATGTTAGAATGATTTAACTCGAATCTCGATAACTAAGTACTGTTACTGACAATTTTAAGACTGTTTTTTTTCCAGGTATAATGAAGGAAGAAGGAATTTTCCGGGTTTTTGTAAAACAATTTCAATTTTCTATGACTATTCCCTGATTTTTGGAGTTGAAATAAAATTCCCTGACAATTCCAGGTTTTTCCTGTTCTCCCTGACCCGTGGGAACCCTGAATTTTCATTTTTCTCCCACTAATTTTACTATATTACAATAAATTGGTTAAAATTATATCTTTATTGTCAAGTTTGTCATCTGTCTGTATATCTTCAGTCTCAGTTTGTTAGTTGATTCTTAATAATACTGAAAATGAAAACACAGTTATTCATGCATACATCCTTAATTATTATTATTTATAAAATTAAAAGCATTTTTACTCAATATGTTTAATATAATTTAATAATAATATTTAATTTTATAACCTGTATTGAACAGCAGACCCAAATCAAGAAACTACTAACGTTAAACTTCGTAGCCTTATAATTTTGAACCCAATCCAGAAGACAAAGGAACTTCTAGATCAAGTATTGGGAAAAATTTGCCTTTGTGGAGGATTTTTGATCAAACTAACTTGTATTAGTGTTACATGGAGAGAAAAACCTCCCTCAGTTAGCCTAGCGGCAATGGGACTTACCCATAATCTATCTACCTTTGAGCATAATTTACGTTAGTAACGTGGCCGGTGCGGAATTCGTATCAACCGAAACAGGCTGGATTCGAATCCAGTTCACCTCATTGAAAGGTGAATGCTCTATCCCCCCCACAGCTCATTAATAATATTAATATAATTGAATGATTAACATTATATTAACATATTAAAAGTTAAGGGATCAACAATTGAACACTTATCATAATGTAAAAATTTAATGACTACAAAGTTGAAATATTCTAAAAGAATTAAAATAATAAAGATGTATAGCAAAATATAAAGTTTTAACAAATAAACTTACTCATTATGTTGATACGGAAACTACATTTTTCAGTATTACCAGATTCATCTGTTGCTACGTATGTCAAATCATGAGCTCCTCGAGAAAGTGATTGACCTGGATACATTAAAAAAAAAATTTATAATTGACTCCTACAAAAAAATTATAATATTATAACAATTCAAGAAACACATCTTACCAGATTCCAACCTATTCATTTCCATTATTTTGACTGATCGCAAATCATCAGTAAATCGAGGTTCATCCCATGATATTGATGTTGACTTTTTATTACTGATGACCCATTTGTCAGGTGGGCAATAGAGTAATTCAGGTGGTGTCTTGTCTTTATGTAAAATATGGCAGTTATCACCCGTGTATCCAACAGGACAAACTTTTTCCCCACATATACCTGGACTTTGCCTTTCAACATTACCAACAACCCTGTTGAAAAATGAAAATTACAATATCAAGATTTGGTTTTAAAAAAATAAATGAAGTTTTAGGATAAAAAGTAAAATTTTTTGTAAAACTGTGATTAAAAATTATTTAATTATTTTGTTTAATTTGAAAAAGAAAATTAACACAATAAAGTAAATAATCTGAAAATAAGAGTATTAATCTAATATATTATCGATTTTGAAAAATTGCACGAGAAAAATTATTGCTATTTCAATATATTTTAAATACAGAAAAATAAACTTTCTAAACAAATGATTTTATACTTTTTTCCTGAAGCTAAGCATAATTTTACACAAATGGTCAATGTGAAAGTATGCTTAACTTTTCGACACCAGTTCCTTTGATATGAAAATTCCTTATTTCTAATTTGTTAAACTTTTATTTGCCGTAAAAACGTTGCAAAACTAAACTTGAAAATGCCTTAACATTTAAATATTTTTCTGATGAAATCTCAGTAATTATTTGGTAGACAACATGCATCATATGAAATATAATGATTAACTCATTGTTTGCTACACCTTGAAAAGTTTATATTTTTGACAAACTGCATTTCCTCGTTTATCTTGGTTTAATTGTTTTGTTCCAAGGTCAGGAAATATATGCAGACACATGAGCAGCAGTAGGCATATAATACATACAATTGTTAACATAACATTTTTTGTTACTTAATGTAATATAACATGATACATTACAAGACATTTGAGGAATTTTATATCATTTTTCTCTATTGTTTATCAACATAGAGTATTCGAAAAATTGAATTAAAAGTTGTTTTAAAAACCCTTTTGAAGGGAATGGAACTTTCACAAACAATAGAATATGCTTTTTTGTAGAAAGTTTCAATATAATGATTTACAAGAAGTTTAAAAAAAGTTTCTTAGTAAGTCTGAGTTTTATAATAACAGAGTTTTATAACATCAAACTAAAAATTTCTTCGTTAAACCAAGGACCTCATTAAATTAGGACTCATAATAAATAAGTTCAACATAACCGATAAACTTTCTTTCCTAAAATACATCAAATCTATCAAAATCTATGTACCTGTCATAAGCAGTCCATCTAAGTAGCAATCCATGAAATAAAACAGGAGCATTTCTGCAATCTCGGAACTGAGTTGGCAATTCAGCTGTTACATCCAATGTACGATCCCATATGTTGACACGACTCAATCGGCCATGGAATCCAGCTCCAGTTATTGCTTTATTTTCATCATTAAGTGGTGCTCCTAAATTAACCCATCCACTGAAAAAAAATGATCAAACATTGAAATTTTTTTTATTTGTTAAATCAATGAGGTTACGAATAAAAAATCTTAATTAGTCCTATTTATTTTTAAGAAATAAAATAATTTAACTATGAATTACATTACTTTTTAATTACTTATATAAAAAAATGAATTCCAAAACAAGTCTAGCAAACAATTGGTGAATTCATAATTTGGATTTTAAAAATTCTTCTAAACTGTTCTTTTAAATTACTTCAGTTTTTGAGTTTAAAATATTACAGTTCTTAATTACACTTTTAACATAGAAAAATAAGAATAACGCAAAATAAATATGCAGTTATGAAGCAGAATGATAAAAGATAATTATATTCTACTGTTGAAGATTAATACAGTGCTTAAAATATAAATAAGTTCAATCTAAGAAATTTTAGTACATCTTTTCAAGTTAGCAATATATTATTTAATTACAATTAGAGCCTTACCTAAATGCAGGGCAAAAATAATTGTAACAAACTTTGCCTAATGTAAAAATGTTCACTTATTCCTTGATTTTCAACACAGTTTCAATCATTTTTTATTTAAAATTTTTGAATTAATTTTAGACAACTATAAGGAAACCAAAATCAGTTATTGATTCTTGATTTTCCTGTTTCAGCAAAAAGTCATAATTCAGTCAAAGTTCCCAAATTTATTAAGATTCCAAGCTACTGTACCGTTTTCAAATTCTATTGTGAGCTACCAACCAAAAGAATTTGACTTTTTTTAAAAAAAAATTCTTATATTTGGTTTATTACCTATAAACTTACATTTCTAGAAAATATGAATTCAATTTTATGCAATCTACAGGTTTGGCAATTATTGGTCTAATTTAGATATATCTGATGGAGTACCGATTTTTTCAAGGATATTTTTTTATGCAATTAACAAAGTGCTGATTCTTTCACTTATATTACCTTTGTTTTATGTGTGACTTTTAGATCAAATATTTAAAAAACAAAAGAATTAAAAAGAATTTTTTTTCTACTGGACAAACGTTACATTTTAAGGAATTGTTTTCAACACTTATATTGTAAATTTACATGACAGTTTCTAATATTTTTTGATGAAATAATTTAATAACACTTTGACTATTATTATTCAATACTATTTATGCCCCTGGAAATAAATAAATAAATAATCAATTTTAATCCTGTTTTTTAAAACAGTTATTGTTTTTAATTGACATTATTATAAAAAAGCATACACATTATTTAGCGATTACTATTAGGAATAGTATATTTTAATGCTAATCAATCAAATTAAATCTTGATTTTTAAACACTTAAAATTTGGAAAGAACTGGGGCAAAGAAAAAGAGGGATGAGGATGTGTAAAATCATATCTGTAATTACTTACTATTTTGGAAGAGAGGCATTAGAAACGTATCCTTCAACAAATCCAGCTAAGGCTGTATCCATCATAATCATAATTGTGCCCGCTGCTCCATCCCATGAAATGACAAGATGATGCCACTGCCCATCATTTATAGGTACATTTTCAAGGTATCTTAAA
Source organism: Parasteatoda tepidariorum (assembly GCF_043381705.1). Classification (NCBI taxonomy): domain Eukaryota; kingdom Metazoa; phylum Arthropoda; class Arachnida; order Araneae; family Theridiidae; genus Parasteatoda; species Parasteatoda tepidariorum. Next base: position 44,261,667 of record NC_092211.1, on the reverse strand, counting down.
AATATATCATTTGTAACATTTGGGAATAATGATATAAGAACTCCAGTATCATCTGCTTGGATGAGAACTCTTTTTCCAATAGGTAAGTGAGCAGAGCTGCAATAAGAATTTAAAATCAATAAAGTGCTTAAAATTAACAATATTAAGAATGCTTAAAAACTGTTTGTTAATAAAAATGATAGAAAAAGAATCAGATTTTTAAAATTTACTAATATTTAAATTTATAATTGAAATATTTTTAGGTATTGAAATAGCAAATCTTATAAATTAAAAATAAATGTTTTAAACTTATTATTATTATTGGATGATGCAATAATATCATAAATATAAAAAAACACATCAAAATATGCATTAATTTTATAAAGTACATTAATAGTATAAAAATTAAACACTAGACAAAAGTTAAAAGCAAAGTAAAATTAGTAAAAATCACTAAAAAGTTATTTTAGATAATCGAATTTAAAGGTAAAAGTTTATACTTTTTTTTAAACAGCTATTTTATTTTTTAATCGAACAAAATTATTTTTTATAATTTACTTCAAAATATTTTATTATTTTTTCAAAATAAAATTAAATTTTGGTTTTTATTTTTAACTAATGATTGGAAAAAACTCACATCTTTTTCTATGAAAATAATTAACTAACCATTAAAACATTAATGATTTAATTAAAATGAAATTATTTCAGAAAGACATTACAAAAAAAATTTTTGAATGGAAAATTTCAGAAAATGAATTATTGATACAAAATTATTTCATGAGTAAGTCAGTCTATCACCACAAAACTGCAATAATAACTTTTCGCATAAACAATAAAAATTCTTTTTGCATTCAGTTTCAAATAATATTTTTTAAAAAAATTACAATATTAGCTTATATTTCAGAATTCATTCGACGGAATTTTTTTAAAAGTAAGTTTTAATCAAGAAATATTTTTAATATTATATTGCACAAAAAGAAAAACATTAAATAATACTTACTTGACGCTGTAGAGAGTGAAAAATACTCCTTTCGAGTTGGGACTGTTGTATTGAACCCACAATGCAACTGAGAGACTGTTTGTATTTAAATCAAAAGGAGCAGCTAAAGCTACACTCGAAGAATGGCTGTCATCATTTATGTACAAGTCATAATCAATATTCACAGCTGAAAATAATTATATTTAAATTATAGATTGATTTAAAACTAAACAAATAACAGTATCAGTAAAATATGAATAAAAAAATATTTTGATGAGCATATAAAAGAAAATCTCTTAAGAAGCAGATAGATTTTATTTTTATCTTTAATGTCTAATTAGATTTCCTCAAATACTTTAGACCCAAAATGCTCAAAAAGAATTCTATCAGCTTTCAATAAAAATATAATACTTTCATAAATAAAAACATGTTTAAGGGGAAAATAGGGTTAAATTATTTTAAAAAAATAATAATGAAGGCATTTATATTGTTTAAAAATAAATGTAAGACTTCATATCTACACAGGGTGGTCACTCAAATCTGGAAAAAAAATTCCCTGTGTTTTCCCTGTACATATTATACACAATATATTAAGGGGAAAAAGCAATTACTGTGCTCTTGCATGAGGTATATTGGGCTAACTATATTAATTAGTTATAATTGCTGAGCATACTTAAATAATGTTATAGTATATGAAATAGTTTAGTAAAACTGAAATATTATGGTTAAATATCCCATAGATTATAGAGTGGTCACCATTTTTTAAAAGACCGAAATAAGAAACAAAATTCACTGTATTTTCCCAGTTTGTAGGGAAAAAATCAAAATTCCCTGAATTTTCCAGGTTTTCCCTGTGGAGTGGCAACCCTGCTACAGTAATGGAAAATATTTTTTGTAAATGTTCATTTAAAGAAAAAAAAAATTTAAATAATTCTCGACATTTTATAAAATCTGTTAGCGTGGGGAAAAAATCTCAGATTTATAAAGAACTTATACACATCTCTTTAAAATTATATTCGTTTCGTTTAAAAGCAGAGAACATAAATAAAATAATAAGTACAAAAAATTACTTTTTCTGCAATCTTCTCCAGTTAGATTAAATGGACATTTGCAATAAAAGTCATTTGTCAGGTCTATACATGATGCTATTGTAGGACAAGAATTTGGACCACAGTCGGCTATGTCTTCATCACAGTATTTGCCTGTAAATCCTGCAGGACAACTGCAGAAGAATGTATCAGCCACATTAGTGCAGGTAGCACCATTCTTACAAACATTATCCTCACAAGGGTTGTATTCATATTCACAGCCAATGCCAGTGTACTCAGCAGGGCAGGAGCAGTTCAGTCCACTTCCATAATCCAGGCACATACCCTCATGCATGCAAGGATTACCTATGCATCGTTGTGGACTAGTTTGGCATTTCTTACCATCAGTTCCTGATGGGCAGCTGTTAAAAAAGAAACATTTTTAATTACCTTTAAAAAAAAACAAAAAAAGGTGAACATAAATAAATGCAGAGATAAAAATGCTTATAAGGTAGACAATGGTTTCAGTAAACTATATCAATGGATAAAAAAGATAATGGATAAATAAATAAATATCATTAGCAGTACTAAAACACATCATGATGAGAAATGTAGATATGATTTCTCTTTTTTTTTTCTCACTATATTTACATTTGGCACTTTTTGATTAACCAAGAACAAGGAAATTCATCTACTTTTTTAAACTTTTTTTTTTATAAAATTTTTTGTTTTGTTCAATTTTACTTTCTTTTAGTTTTTTTTTATTTGCCCACTTTATATGATTAAAATTACAAGAAAAAAAATATTAACTGATAGTAATACTTCAAAACAACAGAATTGTTCTCCTCAATTAAAATATATTTAGTACCACAAGTTTTAATATTTTATTAAATTGATACAATTAACTTAGTATAACATTTGACTGTTATTTAAATAATACAACAAATAAATGTCAAAACTTAAAAATCTTTTGATAAACTGAGAATGACATTAAAAAAATCTTGTTAGGAAATACAGCAGGGAATTTAAAGCTCCAAACAATATATTTTTCCATTAAAATTTATTTTCAAAAAACGGGAAATGAACCGAGTATTACGTTTGATTGTGATTTAAATAACAAAATAGAGAATTGAAATACATTCAATTGAAAAATATAAAAAGTAACATTTTTAAAAATTATTTCTCGGCAATATTTTGATAACTATTATATTCAAACTAAGGAAGACAATAAGAAAAATCTTGGTAGGAAATTTATTAGGGAATCTTAAGTTGGGAACAATAAATTTTGTCTGAAAGTTTCATTTTCAAAGATTTTCATTTAATGCAATATTTCTTTAAAGATGGATCCATAAAAACTGAAACTAGACAACTAAAATAGTAACACACTTACACACAGAAGTAATCTTGGAAGAGATCTATACAATTGGCACTATTTAAACAAGGTTCTTTCATACAACCACCAACATCAGATTCACATTGATCACCTGACCATCCCATTGGGCACTGACATATGAATCCATTAATGCTATCAGTACAGGAGCCTCCATTCAAACATGGGTCCGAGGAACACTCATTAATGTTGACCTAAAGTAAACATTTAAAAAACCAGCAGCTAAATATTTAGCATAAATAACAATCATATAAACAGCATATAAAATTGTTCCAGGCTCCAATATATGGTTATTAATAAATAAGTGTAGTCAGAAGGACGGCCCACCCTATCTACCCTTTAATCCCTATAAATGAGCCCCCTTTGCCCTTTTTGTAGAATTGAGCCGCCATCCCTTTAAAACACTATCTTTTTACCAATATCTCATTAAGAAAAATAACTCACTTTTAAATAATGATTACAGACTGGTAAAATTATCTGTGTTAATATGCTTAATCCTGATTACTATTGCTAATATTCGCTTTGTTTGGATTATTCTCAAGTGGTTATATTTTTATAAGTTTCTCTTTTTTACAGGGGTGAGGGGTATATTAATAAATTTAAGTGATTTTAAAATAAATGCCCTTTCGATAAAAAAATGTTCATTTTTTTCATTTCTTAAAATGTTTATGTTTTCATAATTTTCAATTTAAAATATAGATAAAAGCTTTCAAGTTGTTTATCAATTAATAATTTTTTTAGTTTACTTTAAAAAAAAAAATTATACTTAGAGATTGCCGTTTAGAATGCCTTTAATAATTTTTTTATTAACTATAAATTTTTCTTTCGTTTTGATAATGTGCGAGAATTACTTTTTGAAATATATGCATATTATAGTATAAGAGGGTAATTTAAAAATTGTAGAGGATCAAATTCAGTTATTACATACTATTACACAATTTGATAAATTTTTGAGGTTCAAAATTCAAAGTTCCCTTTTCTGTGAGGAAGAGCCCTGCCCTTTTTTATTCCTAGGGAGAACTCTCATAAGAACAAACTACTTACCTCACATAGTTCACCCATGTAACCAGGATTACATTGACATTTGAAGCCATTATCCAAGTCCATACATTTTTCAGTTCCTGCTGCATCACAGGGCCCACTGATACACTCATCAACTTCTGCTTCACATTGAACACCCACAAATCCAGGTCGACATAAGCATGAAAAGCCATCCAAATGATCGATGCATGTACCACCATTCTGGCAAGGGTCTGATTCACATGAGTCAACTTCATGTTGACATTTCGATCCAGTGTATCCAGCATCACAAATGCATCTGAAGTCATCAATGAGATCGATACATTGCCCACCTGTAAAAATATTGATTAGTTTAAATATAATGAAACATAAATTAATGAATAACCAAAAACTGTTTCAGTAAAAAATAAACAAAATAAAATATTTTCTGAAAATATGTGATCTATTTAAAAAATTTTATTTGTGAGTTAAAGTTTCAAATACGAAATTGATTTTTTTATGATTTTATCAAACATTCTAAGAATAGCATTTTATTAAAAAAATATTAAATTGTATTAATGAAAAACTAAAGAGTATTATCCTACAAGGAAAATTGGGTACTTATTATTGAACGAAATTTTAAAAAATACGAGCCTAGTTTTTATATAATAAATATCAGTCAGTTTAAATATTAGTAAAAATTTACACATAAAATCAGATTTATAATTTCATAAACAAAAGTATATAGAAAATTTTGAAAAATTTCAACTGTTAAATAGGTTAGTCTTGCCCGTCTTATGAAGAGATAAATTTCCATGGATAGATAATTATTATTGATTATTGAAGTAGTCATTGATTTTAACTATTATGACCTAATTTGACAGATGCTAAGTATAATTAAAGAAAAGTTTTTTTTTAATCATACCACATAAAAAAGTATCCAACTAAATTTTAAACATATGTCGCTGATTAAGGAATCAATTATCTGATGCAACTGATGACCAATAGATGTTAGTTTATCAACTCAAAATAAATATTAATCAATTTTAAAAGTAGACAGAGACTTCCATCAACTTTTAACTTTATAAATTTTCAACAAAATTAAACAAAATAAGAGATATGAGATAAAAACTAAAATAAAAAATTTGAATGTTAAAATATATTATAATTTCACTGATATAATACAACAAAACAACCGAGGGCAAAAATGAAGCATTTAGTAAAATTAAAATCAATTCAGAAGCATAAATTGGTAAGTTTCAAGAGCTTACAATAATTTTAGATTATAGAAAATAATTATTAAGAATCTGAATGAAAATATAAATTAATAGAGAGCTAAAAAAATTACCATTTTCGCAAGGATTATTGAGGCACTCATCAATATTTTGCTCGCAGTTAGTTCCTGTCCAGCCTGGTCTACAAATACACTCATGAAAGAACAATCTATCAACACAGATTCCATTGACACAGGGGTCAGTAGCACACATGTTTATTTTTCTTTCACATCTTTTACCAGCAAATCCAGATGGACAGTCACATCGGAAATCGTTAACCAAATCTGTGCAATTGGATTCCAACAAACAAGGCTGTTCTGCGCAGTCATCTGAAAGACAGATATAAATATTTGATTAAAAACACTAAATTTAATATTTTTAGAAAATGATGGTGAAAATCTTGAATTCGTTATATAAATATATGTCATTTCATTAAATAAAATCTTTCAGAAAAATTTAAATATGTATTTTAGATCTTGATAATACAGTAGGGAGCCGATTATCCGTAACGATCGGGACCATCGCTATTCCGGATAACTGATTTTTCCGGTTTTCTGAATCGCTACAAAAAGCCGCTTTTTTTTATTGTTAAACCCAACTAAAAAAAATATTAGGAAATAATCTTAAAAAGAAGAAAAAACGATGAAGTAATACAGTAATGATTATTTCTAAAATGATGGTATGGTAAACATCTTTCAAAGAAGAAAGAAAAATCCTAAAATCTTATGAGGAAAAAAAAATTTTTTTTTAAAAATTGCGGGAAAATTTACCGAATTTCGTTCCGGTTTTTTGGTCTTCCGGTTTTCTGATTTCCGGATAACGGGTTCTGTACGTAGAATATTTTACAAAATAAGAGTATAAAGAAAAGAAGAACACAATCTTAAAAGAAAATAATCATTGATTCAAAATTAATTTAAAATAAATTAAAATTATGATTTAGCCTAATTTTCTATAAAAAAATTAAAATACCATTTTTCCAGCAAAACTATTAGAAGTTTAATAATTCAATCTAATTTACATAAATGTAAATTCATTTGAATAAAAAAGTTTAGGTGAATGACTAAACAAACACACATTAATTACTTATTTTTTATCATTTATGATACAGGCTGTTCAAGGAGAAAGTATGATTTCAAATCTAAAGAACTTCGAAATAATTAGTAATAAAAGAAACAATATATTGAAACTGTAACAATTTCATACATAATTTTCAAAATTAGTTACAGAAGTTGGCAATAGATAACCTATTGAAAGCCATGTTAAAGTGGCTTTAAAAACTGTGACTTGCAGCAGTAGGACTTTGATTTACATTGCCATATTCCAGAACCAACGTTGTTCTAAAGATAAATGGACTTTCTTCAGGATGTAACCTCTTTTCATGTTTCAGTGCCAAACATAATCAATATAGTCTTTGACCATAGCCTGCATTCAGACTAAGCACATTTTAAAAATAATTACGTTTGCTGGAAGTTTTTATACCAAATTTCTACAGTTCTATAGGTCTATGGGAAATTCTTACAGCGTCTATTATAAACAAACTTCTTATTTAATCTTATATAAAAAATTGTTACAGAATTAATTTTGAAATTTCCAACTCTTCTGTTTCATGCACATTCTGAGTAACATTATCTTAAAATTGTAATATGTCTTTTAACATATGTGCCAGCAGGATATATAGCACTAGTAGCTTTCAGGCATTGATGCAAGATCAGCATTAGATACTGGATTGGGAGATCAAGGTGACCTTAAAAACTTTCACTATTTAGGAGATTGAGAATTTTTCAAACATTCTGAAAACTTAGACAATTGACTAAATTGCTGAAGGCAATGCAAATGAGACAAAGAAGCTTTATTTGATTCAAGCAATAAAAACGTCATCATTATAAGAGAAGACTTATAACAACATAAATAATAAGAACTTACTTTGAATTAATACACAACCATTTAACAAAATCAAACAGGGTCACTGCCCCAAAAGATGTAAATTTTAGCAAATTAAAAAATACACCAAACGTTCTTTTTTCAATAATGCAAAAGATATTACGATTCAATAAAAATGGAATTGCATTTGGTAAATTAGAAATCCCCTTCCAGCAATTATAAGCTTGCAATACCCCTTGTCAGAAAAGCAAATACTATTTGATAATCATTTAATCCAAAATAATTTGTAATACCTATATTTATATCACAAGAACGTCCTGTCCAACCAGGTAAGCATTCACATTTGAATCGTCCTTGAAGTAACGGCACACAGTTTGCTCCATTGTTGCATGGGCTTTCTTCTGCAGTACAAGGATTCACTGTTGTATCACACTCTTTCCCTTCATATCCAGACCTGCATAGGCAATTGTAATTACCAAGACCAGGCATATTTTGGCACATAGCTCTCTCAGGACAAGTCACATTATTACAGTCTGATGTCTCAATCTGGCACTGCAAACCAGAGTAGCCTGAAATAGCACAAATATGTTTTAGCTATGTAAAGTGAATTAATGACTTTCTATACAATGATAAGAAGTAAAGGAAGAGTGATGAGATAGTCTGAAGAAAGGAAACGAAAATAAATTACAGTTTTTAATAAAATTGAAATAAGTATACAAAAAAAACATTATATGTGATTAATAATCGACAAATCAATAAACTATTTTTTAAAAATGTTTATTTAAGCCTTATAAATTAGGGTGCTATTGATGATGAGAAATACTCCAGACTTTCTAAAAATAGGGTGAAATAAAAATATTTATAAATGTTATATATTTATTCTAATATATTCATCTTAATGTGAACAACTGGTAATAACTTTAATTGCAAAAGCAATTGACCAGTTTTTAAATCTTCATGACAAATACTTATTAAACCTATAAAAACAGATAAGTAAATCCTAATATACATATGAGAGCAATGGAAATTATATAACAGCATATATATTGTATGGAGCGTTCTATGGATGTTGATCAATATGTAAATATGAGGTCCAGATAAATCTTTACATAAGAAAAACCACAAATTAAATCCTTATTTAATGCAGAATCCAAACAAAGACCCTTTTTTAATCATACATCATAATTTAAAAAAAAATTAATGGTTAGGTTAAAGGGAAGAAGCTACTCGACCTAAGTTAAAAACAAAGTAAACATATTAACAACATTTTGGAACATATGGAGAAATTCACTTTAGGAGTTTAACCTAAAAAATACTTTTGCCTACAGTGAAGTTGATTCCATGATACCTAACATGCAAATTTAAATAATTTGACAAAAGAAGAATAAAACTTTAAAGCAAAAAAAAAAGAAAAGACTTTTTGGCAAAAGTAATTTTTGATTTATAAAAAAAATGACTTTTATTAAAGTCAAGCAAAGTCTTGGATACCTAACATTCACATCTAAATAATTTGACAAATGAACAAACTCCAAAAATTTGTTGGAACATTAAAGCAACCTATTAGCTTTTATACTTATGTGTAAATGGTTGAAAGGAAATTAATCTAAAAGTAGTATAAAATAATATCTAGTTACCGAGATATTGAATTCATTGCATAATTATATTAAATAAGAAGTTAAATGCTATGTTTAATGAGAAAAGAAATAAGGATCAAAAATGAATATAGCTATGCTTAAATTTGGAGGACATAATAATATAAAAAATGTTTATTTACCAGGAGGACAATCACAAGTATAACCCTGAGGATGGTCTTCACATAAACCTCCATTGTAGCATGGTTGACTAGCACATTCATCAACATCAGTTTCACAAAACTGACCACTAAAGCCAGCTGGACAGTAACAAGAAAGTTGATGTCGCTGCACAAGGCAAAGTCCACCATGTTGGCAAGACTGGCTGTTGCATTTCACTATATAAAAATAGGAGGAAAATGATTGTCAGTTATGTCAAATAATATTGCATAAAACAGAATTCTTACACATGCAGGGGTTTAAGACGAGGCAATAAATTTTAAAATAAACAACCAGGAAATTTTTTTCTTCTTGACATTTCCAAGTTTCAGAAAGTTTAAAAAAACATTCTTACATTATATCTCCTTTTGAATGAAAAATCTAGGAAACAACTCAAACCAATATTATTTTTACTGAACAAACTAATATGTTGTTCATATTTAATATTTAAATAAATGTAGGTTGTTTAAAATTGTTTACTAAGAATCTTATAGTAACTTATAAATACAGTAATTTTTTTTAGAATGGCCATTTTCAAGTTTTTTTTTTGAAGTTTTAGCTAAGAAAATCAGCATCTCTAGATTTTTTTTACTAAAATATGATTCTCTGGCAATTGAAGGTTTACTTTGGCCGATGAGAAACATGATAAAACATTTGTATCAGATGTGTGAAATAATAATAAAACTTTTAAAGTTAATATTGTAACACAAATATTGTAATGCAGGAGTAAAAACAAATATCTTGAAGGAGAATTTTATATGACATCTTCCAATCAAATTAAGTTTTTACACATAAATAAACCCAATCTGAAAAGATTTTTTGAATTTAAACTACAGAAAATGTTGAATAAAAGCAATTAAAATTTGACTATGATATATTTAAAAATAAATGACGTAGTACTATTTATAATAATTTGTAGGTCTCAATCGTGTATCTTAAAGAAGTCTAAAGTTTTTTTTTATTCAATCAAAAATTTTTCTAATAATTCTTAAAAGCTTAAAAAAAAATGATAAATGCAAAGTTATTAAATAGAAGTTTTAGTATTATAAAGTTTTAAAATCAAATAATTACATGTAGTTTACACAAAATAAAATTTATTTTGGGCATATAAAAAAAGGTACTTTTTAAATAGTAAATCAAAAAGAAACTCAACTTTTAAAACTCTTTTTTATTTTAATTACTTTTTTGTTCAGTGTTCAAAAAAATAAATATAATTAAAAAAATAGTAAAAAAATAAATTGGCAAAGGTCTCAATTTTTTGCTTGTGCTTGGGTAATAAAAAAGTACCTAAAAAATTAATATGGCTGTAAGAAAAAATTAGGATAGCCCCCCAGTGAATTTCAACTGGCTCATTATTTTCAGAAATATAAGTGCAAAATATATGCAACGTTTTATAAAATAATCACAGATAATTTTGAAGAAAATAATAAATATATTGCAATACATATTTTAAAAGTAAATAGGTTATTTACATGGAACACAATCACTCTGACTAGTTGATCCTGCACGACTTGTGGTGTGTGATGATGCACATTCAAGACAAGAAGTGGCACCCTCTATTGGTTGGTAGAAGTCAACTGGGCAAATGGCACAAGGTTCTAACCCAGTTTCAGAATACATTCCAGGTTGACAACGAGCTATAAAGGTAAAAATTATATTTTATGATAAGGAATTAGTTTCAATTTTTATACATAGAAAATTTCCCCTTCAAAACCTTTTATTTCAGAGACCAAAAGTTATGACATGAATATTATGGTCCATGTCATTAATTAACAATAATTCTTTATTAATAATTACTAGATAATATGGTTAGCATAATTTTTGAGAATGAATCACAGTATTCCGTTATTATTAACCAAAAATTATTAATATAAATGAGGTAATTGTGTTTTAAATTTCTGCTTATCAAAAACAGTTATCAAATTTTATTGTTAATTATTAATAATAACTGGTTAATGTGAATATGCATTAATTACATCTATCAAAAGATGTGGCAGTGATTAATAATCATAAGTCACTATAAATAGTAATTAGTTATTATTATTAATAATAAAAAGATTTTTCACTTTAAATAAAACATACATACATATACTTTACTTTTAAAACCTTAGAAAGAAAATGAAAGTTAATAGTTTTAAAGCTACGTAAAATAAAAATGTGTGTACATGGAATCGAAGAAATAAAAAAAATCTCATAATAAAAATGCAATGTGAAATTCCGTCTTGATTTAATTCAAGCATTTGAGATAATTTGTTAATATTAGTAAAAACACTATAAATCAATAGCAGTAAAACATTAACTTTTAAGATATTGTTTTTCAAAGTTAACTAATAATAAACAGAAATTACAACAAAAACGAGGTTAAACTATTTTGCTTATATTTAACATGATATCTAAAATTAGTATACATTCATTAATTTATTTAAAAATAATATCAAGTCAAATTTTTTTTATTCTTTTCATTTAATATTTTTGAAAATTTAATTGAATAAAACAGATAGACAGTGCCATCTTAAATTAAAATAACATGTCACACCAAAAAAATCTCTTTTTCGACCCATAATAATTTGAGTGTTAGAGAAAGCAAAGAAAGAAAAAATTCAACGACATTAAATACGCAATATGTAAGGCGAAATTTTTTTTTACCTCTACAATCAGTTGGCTCTTTCGATCCAGGAGAATAAGTGTAAGAATTTGCTGGACACTTGAAACATTCTTTAAATCCATCAGTTGGTGGTTCTCCAGTATAAGTATTACTTGGGCATTGAAGACAGGGAACCAGTCCAGTAGGAGAATATGTACCATAACCACATACAGCTAATAAATATTTATAATAAACAATTAATAATAAACATTTTAAAAGTATTTACAAATACACATCACAAAAGAGGTATGCATTTATACATATGAATGTTGATAAAGAAAATAAATATTACACATTGTTAATACGTTCATAAGAATAAAGTAATCAATATGATAGCAATTTGTTATAATAATTAAGTATTTGTTATAATAAAAATTTCAATTAAAGTTTAAAAATAAGTAATAAGCTTATAGTTATTTATTTAAAAAGCATGAGTTTTGGGAAATATTATGTATATGTGCACAAGAATATTTAAAGCAATAAAGTTAAAATACCATGAACCTTAAATAGGAGCACAAATTTAAGACAAATATAAATTTATAGGATATTGCAAAAAAAAAAAAAAAAAAAAAAAAAAAAAANAAAAAAAAAAAAAAAAAAAAAAAAAAAAAAAAAAAAAAAAAAAAACATAAATTGTTGAAGATTTTGATCTTATGTAATACTCATTAAACCTAAACATTTCAATTTTCAGTTAGTAGCAAGTGGCCGATAGACTCTAATTACTTAATAATTATTTTTTCCTCAAATCTAATGAGTTGGTAACCAGAATTGATAGGCCTTTTTAATTTAATAGTCATTTTTTGCACTTTTTTCCCTTGGATTAAATTATATCTTAAAAATTTTTTTTATCTTAGAAATAATCTATGTTTATAACAAATTAATTCAAAAATAAATATGTGACAAAATTTAGCTAAACTGACTTAAAATAACTCTTTTTAAAAATATTTGGGGAGGCATAATATATTAAATTCATACATAAACAGTTTGAAATATGTGAATTGTTAAAGAAGTCTTCTTCCACATGAATCTTTCCATCACAAATTGATGGATTCTGATGAAAATTTTGAATGCAGATATTGAGCATTTTAATAAAGATTGTTTTTCAGTCTTTCTGCATTGATGTTCTTTTATCATCAAACTATTTTTAAAAAACTAATAAATAAAATAAAAACGATGGGAATAAGTGACCAGTTGTTTATTAAATTTAAGTCCCTACTTTTTTCATTGATCGGCTTTGTGGCGAGTAGTTATTTTCAGGTCTAGTAGTCATGCCCAGAATCAGGTAGTTATGCCCAGAAGCCAATTCTTTTTGCAAAAATATTGTACTTTTATCAGGGTTCCAATTCAATTTCAGGAAAAAAATTTCCTTACTTTTCAGGTATATCAGGAAAATTTCAATAAAAATCTAAACCATATTTTATCTATACCATGTAACTTTTCAACAGTCAACTTTGATTTTTTATTTGTAATGGCAAATATAAGATTTTGTGAGCAAAGAAATATCATTGAATGAGTAAAGAAGCATGGAAGTTTCACTAAATCGTGAAACTCAATTATTTAACTCAAATCTCGCAAACTGATTACTGTTATTGACAATTCTGAGACTGGTTATTTCTCAGGTATAATGTAGGAGTTTTCCCATTTTTTTTAAAATTGCAAATACTCAATATTCTCGGCTTGAAAAAGGCAAAATAAAATTCCATGACAATTCTAAGTTTTCCCTGACCCATGTGAACCATGTGTACCCCCAACTCGAATTAATCAGTTTTGCTTCATTCTTTGGGTATTTTAATTAAATTCCTTGATATTTCTCTGATTTTTATTAGATTGATAAAATTCCCTATTTCGTGGCCGTCCTGATAATATATATTAAACTTTATTTTAGAATTTTTTTGCTAAAGTAACAAGCTCAGTAGCAAAATTTTCGAAGTGAATCTGCAACACTATAGTTATAAATTCAAATTTTTCGGCACTCTCAACACATGTAAAGACTATTATTGTGGCTTTGTGTGTAACTTACAAATATAAGGGTCTTAAAAATTATCGATACTTTATGTAGTTAAAATTTAATTTTAATTTTATACACCGACTTTAAGAAAAAGGAAAACATCCCCACACAATTATATCCTCAATCGAGTAACAGAAAAAAAGACAATTCTTCAGTTTTTGTTCTCAGCCTTTTAATTTTTTAATGGAAACAAGTTCAAAGTTGTTTCAAAAAAAAGTATTAGCAGTTTTTCCATATTTGTTTGATTGCTTTTTAAAAATAAAAAATAAAATTTGATGAAAAATTATAAGCAGCACCTGCTGCCATGCTGGAGGATTTTTGTTACTGGGATAACATGCAATAAAGAAAATTATGCAAATTACAATTGTAAATAGGAAGTTTTTGGTCTTCAATTAAAGAATGCTTTTTTGATTTCAATTTAACAGTCAATAAAAATAGCTCACTAAAAAGATAAAAATGTTTACGACTTTATATATCTATCTCAAAATTATTTTTTTAAACAAAAGCGTTTAGTATAAAAAAAATGTAAAGAATGCAGCAAATATTAAAAGGAAAATAAATTGAACTTACAGACACAGTCTGTGATGCTCTTGCTTCCTTCCTGTCTGGTGAATGTTCCTAATGGGCACTGTTTGCACTCAGATTGTTGAGTCAAATCTTGATAGGAACCACGTGGACAGAAAATGCACCCACCTTCTAAAGAAGCATAAGTTCCTGCTGGGCAATGCACTGTAAAAATAAATTTATATTTCTAAGTTTTAAAATTTAATTACAAAATATCCAACATGTTAGAAAACAAATATATTAAAAAATTAATATTTTTTCTTTCTTTTTCCAATGAGCTGCACAATCAATCTTCCGATGAGCAAACCTAGTGCATTCTCCAAAAGTGGTATCCACTCTTTCAGGACCACCACAATGGATGAGATACCGTTGGCCATGTCGATTTGGACGTCTAGTTTCTGCCACACTAGATGGCAGCACCGAGACTCTATTTGGATGCTAAAGTGCACCAGGAATTTAATTTTGCCAGAAATGCCATGAGCCAATATGGCACTACAGGGATCTTTCACATGCCACATAATCATACGACATGGTCGCTGAGGATTTTCTGCATCTCAAAAATTCGATGTCTGGGCTGGGGTTCGAACCCGCAAACTTGGGCTCAGAAGGCCGACAACAAACCAACAGCGCCATCCAGCCACTTAAAAAATTAAAAGTGTTTGTTAAATGTAATTTTTAATAGACTTTAGAAAAATTTATTTAATGCTTTTTAAAAGTTTTTTTAAACCATCACGTATGATTTTGAAAAAAATTTTAAAACTTAAATTTAAATAATAAAAATAGATTTTTAACTAAAGATTTATTAAAATATAAGAGGTGAAGGAAAATGATTTTTCTGGATTTGATGACTAAAACAAATACAACAGCTTAGTTCTATGGAGTGATTTCTTGTTATTATGAAATAACAAGTAGAATTAAGAAATTAAGACAAATGTAACTTAGCAAAAAAAATTAACATTTAATGTTAATTTTATTTTATTTCACTAAATGGCTTTTATTTGTTGATGGGATTTTAAAATTTTTTGAACATTAATGTCATAAAAAAATGAGAAAAGAAGCACACTTTTTAAATTGTTTAAGATTTGAAGTTCAAATGAAGATTCAGATTTGAAGTTTCAATTATAAAATTTAAATATGTAATAAAAAGTTATTTAAAAAATGAAGTTTAAAAATATGAAATTAAGGAAAACTCTTTCATTTAAAAAACTTACAGCAATTAGGTATTTGTCCTTCCTTATCAGCATTTAAAACTTCCCCAATACCACAGGTAAAACCTCTGTCTACATTAGATCGAATAGCCAATACACCAGGACATTGTCCACCAACAGCTTGTGATGTAATATTGAGAATAGGCTCTATAACAACTGAAGTACTTGGGACACTTAGATCAAATATGAGTCCCAAAGTAGATCCACATAAATCGTACAATAAAGTTTGACTAACTGCTGGTTTTATTCTTAATGTGTAGGTCATTATAATCTGCAATGGAAAAAAAATTAATAAAAAGAGAAATGAATAAAATACAATACCATATACATTCAAAAAATATATATATATTATATATATATT
>NC_092211.1:44215533-44245421 GCF_043381705.1 Parasteatoda tepidariorum | reverse complement strand
TAATATATATATATAATTAAAAAACTGTGAAATATTTTTAAGTCTTATGAAATTTATTAAAAAATTGGGCAATTTATATTATTTTTTGGGCATAAATTGTTTATTGTCAAATCAAGAACACATTTATTAAAGTATCTCAGACATTCCTCATATTACTTTTATTCAAAAAATTGTCCTGGGTGTACTGTGACCTTTAAAGCAAAATAAAAATAAATAAATACTCATGCTTACAGTATTTTCCGCAATAGTTTTTACGGTTGTGTTATGGAAGGATATGTCCATTTTCACATTAATTGCAGAACAGCGACCAGATAGAACTTCATTCAATGAGGAGTAGAAATTCCTTACATACGACACATATTGCTCTAAACATGAGGGTGATACAGCTCCACCTGCCCGATATTCAATTTGTGCCACAACATCGTAGGAAGCTTCATCAGTATCTACAAGAAAAATATTATTTTATTAACATATTCCAATGTAGAATATTGATTACTTTACAGCATGTATTTTATACTTTTCTTTCGTAAAAACATAAACACACAAGTAAAAAAAAAATTCCTTCATGAAAATTATGAACAAACAGTTTTCATTGAAAGTGTATTGATATAGTTTTTGGAACCAATTAAAAATTTATGAATTATAACTTGTTTGTAACTTAAACTTCAAATCTTAATGACTTCAAAACTGATATTACATTATCTTTAGGAGAAAAAAAGTTGATTATGAAATATTGATGCATTATAAGTAATGAGATAGATATGAATAACTCTATATAAATTTTCCTTTTAAAATGACCCCTTTCAAAAACTAATTTAATATGTTATATACAAGCATTTTTCTCATCATATTTTCTTTACATATAAAGGTTTACAAGAAAAATTGCATTTAGGAAAAAAAAATTTAAAAAAAAGAAAAGTCAAGATAATTTATTCAAAAGTATTTGACAGAATGAAAACTTTTAAAATATGTCTTAAAGCTATAAATTTAAAGATTCCAGTATATCATCTATGTCGGACTTATTAAGGTTAGCAGCATTGTCATACGGGTCTTACTCTACAATGGATTCTACTTTATCTGTATTAGCTAAGCTCAAAAATCATCTTCCCCTAATTAAATATTTAACAACAACATTTGAATCCATATTTTGCCATGTGTTTTGTATTATATAGCACAAGACATCAACAGGAATAACAATCGACTTACCAACAGCGGTCGACTTATAATACCGACATACAAGAAATTTGCTATCTCATAATTAAAATAAAAGGATTGACATATACACCAAGATATATGGTAGTATGATAAACAATTTTATTTAATACTGCCATAAGCACAAATATTCCTCACATCTAAAATGAAGAAATTTATAAAATATAATATTTTTAGAACTTTATGAGAGTAATACTAGGTTAAGTACCATTTCAATTCAATGAATAAAATACATATATTTTAATAGGATATAAAAAATCAAAATAACTATAATACTTGCCTTCAGATACACAATCAGGTACAATGCTACCAGGTACCCAAGCTTGGCCAGCGGAACATTCATATTCTTTTAATGGAGCTCCATCGGTAAACTTAAAACCTTCTTTACATGTAGCTACACATCGATAGCCTGAAGTAGAATCATCAGGTACACAGTTAACATTTCCATTAGCTGGTGGTTCCAGTGACCAGTCCACACATGGTGCTGCTTGGACAGACACTTGGAAATGGCAAGTAGCCTGATTTCCAAATTTATCTGCAGCCATGACAGTTACGTTGCGATAACCACCAAGGGCAATAAATGCAGTTTGTGGAGCAATCTGAATGTTAACATCTCCAGATTTGTCAGACACATTTACCATTCGCCGCACTTCTTCGAAATTTACTCGATAACTTTCTTGTTTTTCAACCAGTTCAATGACATAGGATTGAGGACAAGACAAAGATGGTGGTGTGTCATCTAAATAAAAATTAAGAAATGACTGAGTAAATAAGGTTACATGCAACAAATTACAATTTATGTAAAAGAATTACCATTAAGGTGTAAAAATACTTTTTCAAAGAAAAAAGTTATTTTGAATGATCATAATATAAAACAAATTGCAATTTAAAGTTAATTATTTTTTAAAAAAAAGAAAAAATATTAATATAGTTCTTGAAGGTTCTACATTTCTTAAAATTATTCAACTTGTTCAACGAATTACATTTTTAACAGCATAATATAAAGGGTTATTTTTCAACTAAAGATTTTGTACTAAAAAAACAAAAAATTGTTTAAGAAAATTTCAAATCTGCAATTGGATATAGAACCCATTGGTTTAAAATAAAAAATCAAAATCAGTGTCCTCCGTTTGTATTTGATTTTAGTCAAAAATAAAAATTGTTTCAGACATCTCAAATCTGAAAATTAATATAATATAGCCGCTTGGTTTAAATATCAAAATCAGAGGCCTGAATTGATTAAAGAATTTTTTAAAATTACTTAAGTAAAAGATAACACAGAGTAATTGCATTGGAAATGTGAATAGATAATTGCATCAATCACCTAGTTTATGAAATTAAGCTGTATACATACAATTAAGCTGTATACATGCTTAAACATCAATTTTCAAAATATTAAATTATTTGCATAAAAAACATATTATGTGTATTTACAAGAGTGTCTTATGGACACACAGACAGCTGTATCTCTGGGATTCCTGTTTTTAATTTAGTTGATGAAAAATTGCTTAGCATATTCTTGATCAGTGATGAGTTAACTTGTCTTTTCATGCCGATCATTGTTAAGCTATGCCGAGTTAACTTGTCATTGCATTTACATTATCTATGTCAATTTATGAAACCCAGAGTGATATAGAATATTTCAAAAGCTTTGTGCATCTTGTATAAAAAATATTAATTGATGACAAAGTTTCTGTGTAAAATAGTCTTACAATAAAGTGTTAATAATTATCTTAAGTGTTATTAGTATTTAATAGTAATTGTAACAGTAAGTGTTAATAGTAATTATCTTAAAGCAAAGTTGTATTTTAAAAGAAGACAACACAGTATTCTTTCCTTGTTCTGTAATTGAGATGGAAAAAAAAAAACATTTTAAATATTTATTCATTTATTGCAACAAATTTCTTTTTCTAACTGCTTATGTTACTTTTAAAATTTAATAGCAACAATCAGTAGTAAGGGTTAACTTAAATAAAACAATAATCTATCAAAAGTTATTCTTAAATAAGAAAGTATAAAAGTTTTTTACCAGGCACAGTTATATTCACAGAACATACAGCAATGTTGCCATCAAAATCATATGCAAAATATTGCACTACCATATCATTAAAAACCATCAGAGGTGGTTTAAAACCAGCAGGCTTCACTTCAAAACGTGCAAGTCTACCAGAATTATCATTTGCAGTTGGTTCAGTGAAGTTGACAAGCTGTAAGCCATTTGCTGATTTTGCGACTACTATAGGTTTGTCAGGACAGTTAATAAAATGAGGTGGTTCCTGATCTGAAAAGAGAAAAACAATGCATTATTCACGAATAAAAAAATGTTAAAATAAATCATTAAAGATTTAAAAATAAAGTACAACGACAGAAGAATAATTAGCAATAGACAACAGATATATGTGTTTAGATGCAATTTAAAGTTCGGATAGAGAAAAATAAATGCAGGTTACAACAGTTATTGCTTAACTAAGCAAAAAAACTAAGCAGCCTACAAGTAAATAAACGAGCCACAATGACTCAGTGGTTAAAGCTCTCATTTTGAAGGATTAAGGATTGATTTCCAATGGCAACTTGAAGCTCACACAGCTTCAGATTGATGGGTGCGAATTTGTCTGGAATGTAAAAGGTGGCTTATGTGCAAGGGTGACCACAATGCCACAATCACATTGTTGGTTATGAAATTGTGGAGCCTTAACCAACATGACATCTCTGACTAATAGCAGGTTGTTGAGGGAAAATTCTTTACCTTTATTAAGTAAGTAAACAATCAAAAACCTATGAATTCCATTTTTTCAGTGTAGTTTTTGAATGCGAAGAATAAACTGGGTTTAAAAAAATGAACTTAAAGTAACCTAAAAAAAAATTAATAATTATATACTATTTTTTGTTATTAAACTTTAGTAGTTTTTGCCTTTAGATTGGTACCTTGACTTCAATTTCTATACCATAAAGATATAATATATAAATACTCAAAAAAATGTCCAGAACTGAAGAATCTTAAATAATTCTAAACTTCAAAAACCTCTGGTTCCAAACCACGTAGATTTTAAAATATTTAATTATTTACCATTTCTTATTAGGTACTTTAATATTAATCAAACTGTCTGTTATGTAAAGGGTGAGCTATCTATTTTTGATTTGTATAAATTAATTTACAATATAATCATTAAATTGGTATTAACTATACGATGCTAAATACAGTTTAAAAGACAAATTTATTGTTGCATTATTTTACTAATAATACAATTAAATATGCAATACTAATAATATAATTTAGTATTATTAGCATTGTAATTGGTTAACAATACAGAGGTGCCTTATAATATGTTTCAGAAGTAGAATTTTATATGGTGACAGACAGCTAGAAAACATTAAGCAGAATATGCTATATTTTTTACTGAATGGCAAGATGATTTATTTTTAGGACTATAAATTTATGGATAAAGTAAATGTAACGTAAAACTTTAACTGTTACAATCTATCTACTTTTTTTCTTAAATATATTTACTTTGAATATTGCTGTTTAGAAATGCAATGTATAAATCAACTAGTTCCCTATGTATTTGAAAAAAGGAAGAACTCTAATTTATTATTTTATTAAATCTAACTGGGCTAACATTTGTTGATGTCTGAAGCAATGGTTAACTATGTGCATTTGGTATTTTGAAAGCATAATTTTTAAGAAGAAAAAATTAAAAATACTGATCACAAAAAAATATTAAAATAACTTTCACAAATACAAATAAATGAAAAAACCATTAAAGTACCAGAGGAAAATGAAAGAATTCAGGTGATTCAGGATATCAGTAAAAAAAGCAAATATTAGTATTTCATTTCTTTTAAGTTAAGTCAGAAAAGGTCGTGCTTACAGCCCTACAAAATAATACAATATAAAGTAGATTTTGAAAAAAAAACAAAACCGCTAAGAGTTTTCTAGTTTGAATAAATATTATCCCATCAACTTAGTCAACGTCTAACAAGATGAAAGAAAAAATCATTCTTAAAAAATTATTTTCGATTAAACAAATAATAATTGACTCAGTATATATATTTTTTAAAAATGTTAAAGAAAAACTTACCCACACAAATTGGATAACCGTTATTATAGCCTAAAACCACAGGATCTGCTGTGTCTTCACAACCCATCAATTCAAATTTTAAACAAGGATTTTTATTGTAGGATACAATTGCAAGTATAACTTGGCGAGCTCGTACACTTAGAGGTAAATCAATACGAGTTAACTCTCCATAGTTTCCAGGTTCTCGAGCAGACAAATTAAAATTCTGAAAAAAATTAGATATGTGTACAAAGAAATTAGCATAAATACAAATTAAAACCGAGAATTTAAAAGAATTCAAGTATTAGTTGTGATAAAAAGTTTTAATAGGATGTTTAATTATTAAAAATAATTCTAATTATTACTGATAATTATAATTAAAAAAATTTTTTTTCTTCTAAAAGTAACAAATTAATTTCAAAATTAAATAATTTATGATCTTAGGTATTATTTATAACTTAACCTTGATTTAAAATTAATATTGTTTTGTCAAAAAGTAAGTACAGAACCTCTTATTCGGAAATCTGAATACCAGAAAACCGGAACGAAATTCGATACCTTTTCCCACCATTTAAAAAAAAATTTTTTTTCCTCAAAAGATTTCAGAATTCTTTCTTTTTTAAAAGATGTTTACCATCATTTTGGAAATAATCATTAGTTCTTACACTGTCAAAAGAAGCAAGAGATTTTTAAAATTATTCTTAATATAAATATATTTTTTAGTTGAGTATGACAATAAAAAAAAACAGCTTTTTGTATGATTCAGAAAACCGGAAAAATCAGTTATCCGGAATAGCGATGGTCCCGATCGTTCCAGATAATCGGTTCTCTACTGTAGTAGTATTAAAGCGAGTTTAGATCATCAAAACTAGATCATTGTAACTAGGAGTTTAGAACTTTACACTTAGATAAATAACTATTTTTTTACAGGAAAAAAACCTATAAATATGTAATGCAAAACAATTAATCTTAAGAAATTGAAAGTAGATGAGTTTTGAAAATTAGTTATTTTTTGTTCTAATTTCATATATGATTGTAGAAAAATTAAAGAATAAGTATAATTTTTTAACAAAAATATGTGTCATGAAGTTGAAACTCGAACATACCAAAGAAGCTCAAACTTCTTTATAAGATGGAATGATATTGAAAAAGGAACAACTAACAAATTTGAACACATATTACATTATCTTATTTATTTATTTTTCACGCAGGATTAGTAATTTTTTTAAAGTTTATTAGTTTTTATTTAATTTTATTAGTCTGAATTATTATTAGATAGTCAATTTTTAATGATTTAAGTCATAATATTTATGTTGTGCTTGCTTAGTTTTATTTAACTACCTTATAACTAAAGTCTGAACACTTAAAAAAGCAATTGATATCATTTAATAAGGCATTGTCAACACACCAAGATTATTTTTACTTCCTGACAATTTGTTAAAATATTTAAATTAAAATAAAAAATTGAGACTTGTATAAAAATATATGTAAGCAATAAATAAATGAAATGACAAATTCAGTGGAAGCTATTGTTCATCAAAATTTCATGCTTATCAAGATTCCAACAAATTCATTAGTTGATTTAAAAGTAGATATTAATAACACAAGAGATAGATTTGCACTAAAAATTAATGATACAGATTATATAATTTAGATAAGCTGATTAAATGGAGCTATCAAATAATTTTGACAACAAAAAAAATCATTGATCTGTTAAGGTTTGTTAGACTTTTTATATGAAAAAGGCAAACTCTTTAGAATAATATACGCATATTTGTGACAATTTTAAAGAGATGAAACTTACAGGAAAGTAAACAACGAAGTTCTCAGTTGTCCCAACTCTGTAAAAGAATCTAAGCTCGGTAGGTCGGCCACTGACGTCATTAGTGACCACTCCTTTGACGTATAAAGATTTGATTCTGTAAACCCTTCCCAAATCAACAGTAACATATGTAAATGTTTCTTCCTTAGCACACCACCCAGTGGCACTATTCAGACGAATGTTCTAAAAAAAGTTAATACATATACATTAAAACAAGAACTTAAAAAATTATTTAATTACTAAACATTAAATGTATAGCAAACAAAAACATAAATCATTTCAATATTTTTAGATTAAATTTCCTTAGGTGAAAATTTTTACAGTATTTTTCTTCTTCTCATACCTTGTTAAGTTACATTGTTTAATTTATAAGAATTAATGTAAGTCGTCCAGTTTTTGGGATTTGTTAAATACAACTCAGATTTTTCACAAACACTGAAAATAGCTTCTGTAACAGATTTAACAAACAATTCATTTATAACCAGACAATAATTCATGTCTTGTCAGTCAGAAAGCATTCAGACTAAGTGATTGCTTATATCGTTAAATAGCATACAATGTCAAACAAACTCCAAATACTATTGAATCAGTACAAAGAATGATAATATGGCAATTACATGCATACAATTGATTCATAATTATCCTAAATATAGTTATATGTATACCTTTGCTTCATAATTAACTCTCTGAGAAGTTGCATTAATAGCAGCATCAGGGATTTCACCAGATGTCAAACCTAATGGTCTGATTACTTGGCATTCAGCATCTAAAAATGATTTAAAAAAATACAGTTCAGTTAATTTCAAAAATATAAAACTAGTTTTTTTAGTATTTTTAGAATTATAAACCTAATTAATAAAGTAATTTAGAAAAATAAACTTAATCAATGTTAAAAATAAGTATACTATATATATATATNTTGCTTTAGAGATATATATCCTTTCATATTTAAACATTAAAAAAATATAACTTTAGGAGATGGTGCAGAAATCACTCTTTAGTTCAGCAAATAATCAAGAATATAGAAAAAGTATTAAAAGTAGTTTCAAAATTATAAATATGGCAATTCAAATTTTTCCCTACATTACAATTCATAAATATCATAAATAATTTAAAAAATATTTAAAAAATCCACTTACTTTTTACGCAAGTTATTGGATCAGTTGTATAAGGAATAAATCCTGGTCTTTCACAGCTAAACATTACTTCAGAGTTATGTTCATAACTACTTGCCATTTGCATACCATCTGCAGGCCTTCCAGGATCTTCACAAACAGGACCTACAAGACCAGGACTAAGCATTAACCAATTGTTGGGCTTTAAGATAATAATTTCTACTGTTTGAGAATATTCTATTCTATGACACTATTTTATTTTATGTTATACAATATACATATGTTTTGATTGTAGAGTGTCAAAATATGTTTGTCATTTGACTTACACTGATCAAATATGTTTATTTATTAAATTTTTCATTTTACTTTACATTGATCAAATATGGTTGTATTTTAAACTATCAGAGACAGAATATGTTTTCCTTTTGATTTTACACTGACAAAATATGATAGTCCTTTGATTGACAGTGATCAAATATGGTTGTTTTTTGATTTACAATAAACAAATATGTTTGCCTGCTGATTTTACAGTCCAAAATAACTATTTTTTTTCTTCTATCATACAGCGACAAAATATTTATTTATCTTGATTATACAGCGACAAAATATATTTGACTTTTGGTTAATAGAGAAAAAATTTACCTAATTTTTAAAACATGTGCCAAAGTAGATAATTTTACACATTAATTTAATATACCTTCACATCTGAGGTCTCCAAAATCCCATGTACCATCTTCCATACACCTAACTACATTATCATTAAAATTAGATTTTCCGGCAACGTTAAATGTCTCTTCACAGCCAAAGTAAAAGCTTGACTGATATTGTGTGTCAAGAAGTTGGCCATATGCTGATCCAGTGCTTTCTGGAGGTACACCACAGTCAATTCCTAATTAAATAAAAGGAAATGCATTGTATTTCAAAGTAATTTTTTGAAAATTCATTTGTGTATGCATTTAAATGATATGCATCATTTATTATAATTGTTACTAATATACACCACTTAAAATCTATTCATCTATACTAAAACAAATTGAACAAAACCTATAAATGCTTTTAAAATTGAGAAACATGTAAGCCCATTTGATATTATTTCCAAGGATATAAAAGATTTCTAAACATGAGAAATTGTACATAGTATATGGGAAAAAAGAGAACAACTAAGATTACCTAATAGCCTATTAAACCATGCTATACCAGATGTAAAATTCATAGCCATATCAAGGAATAAAAAAATAGTTGAAAAAAAAATCTTCATTAAAACTTTAAAGGAATTTAAAAAATTTTTGCAAGGTATATTTAAATTTATTGTATTTTAGATTCATTAATTCTAACTAAGTAATCAATTACAGCTATTTTAAAAATAATTTTCTCAGCAGATTTTCTAATGATAACTGTAAAGATACTTTTTATCGACAAAATAAGAACTTATTAGAAAATTATCATTATTTTATGGAAGGTTTCTTTTCTAATTTAAGAATATTCTAATGTAAAATATTCCTTTTTTTGGAAATATTTCTTACATTAAAAATATTTTTTTTATAATAGATTAAGAATTTTAAACATACTTTCGAAGTTTGGAAAACTCTATTGTTATTCTATTGTTATTGAAAACTCTATTGTTATCTGAAGTCTAACGGGGGGGGGGGGTAAGAAAAAACGTGAAATAATGCCTAAGCTGCCTACAATTAGAAATAAAAAAAATTTTCCAGCTATATTTTTTTCAGAAATTGTATTTTTGAAATTCCTTTACACTGTTTAACTTTCTGAGAACCAGAGTCCAATATATTGTATAACAGTATAATTTAAATTACTAAAGAAATATTTTTTGATTTTTTTTCCTGTTTACATGCGTTTAGAAAACAATTATTGATGTAAAAATATAATTAGATTCACCGGAGTTGGCAGGCATTTTTAATAACAATGAATAGAAGAAAAAAAAGAAAGGTAAGAAAAGTAACTCTTCAGACAGTTTTATGGCACTTAAATATCTATTAAAGTCGAATTGATTTTGTTTTATAACCAAAATGTGAAGAAATACACAATAAAAATATGCTACAATGTGTAAAAAATGTCGGAAATAAAATATACATAACACAGATACAATAATTAAAAATAATCAAGTTCAATTAAAGTTCTTAAAAAAAAATTTTTTTGTGACATTTATAAGTTGACTTTCTACAAAACTACATACCTAATAAAAAAATCACATTTTTTACCATTATTTAAAGCTAGGATCCCATGAGAATATAACATTGGAACGCATTAAGGTAACATTGAAACTCAACACTAAATCAATATTTGAAAATCTTCAGTTACTTTTTCAACTAAATTTATCTTAACATGATAGCAAAATTGCAAATTATATTAACATTTAAACTAATTTGCAAATACAAATGAATCATACAGGTAATGATTAAACAATGAATATAGTTTATAACAGAATATATTTACTGGGGCACTGTGGTGCTTCTCCTGACAGCCAATAACTAGATTTGCCAGCTTGAGGATCAAAAACACACTGTCTAAAATTAGATGTAGCAGTAGATCGCATGGGCCTTCCTGTCTCCTCACAACTGATAGTGATATTTTCTAAGTATGGAATACTTTCAACATCTTCAGAATAAAAGATTTCAAGTCCTTGTTTCGAATCTGAACTAATTATGGGGCAATGTGCATCTAAAAAAAAAAGTTGAACCATAGAAGATACATGAAATTGACATTGCAAAATATCAAACAAGTTGATATTGTAAAATGAAGCTTGAAAATTTAAATGACGTAAAAATATATCTTACATTTACAAGTTGGTGTGGTTCCATTCCATTCCCCGTTGCTATTACATAACAGTACAGAGCTTCCCATCAAAACATAACCAAAATCACACTGAAAGCTAACCATGTCACCAAAATGGAATTTTAATTTAGTTGATAGCAGTCTTCCATTTTCAATGTCTTCAAATGATGCACACTGCTTAGCTGAAATTGAGTTTAAAAAGGTTTTTTTCAGTGTTATTATTTTTAAGTCATTGCTTTAATATAATATTGCTTTAGAGATAAAAAGAAAATTGAGAGTAAAATTTCTTTAATTCAGTGTATTATCTTAAAAGAATATGGTATACTTTAAGCTATGTAGGCTAAGAAAAAAAATAGAATGAGAAAAAAGCCCAAGTTATCTGTACTTTCATTTGTGTTTCATTCACATTGTCTTTTTGCTTTAGCGCGATTATTTTAAATCTTTGCTTTGATGAAATACTGTTTTAGGGATATGTTATAGATATTATAGATAAGTAATAAAAAAGTAAATGAAAATAGAGGTTCGAAAAGAGTTTTAATATAATAAAGTCTAACTGTTAAGACATTGCCTTGATAAAATATTGTTTTACTGTAGAGATTTTCCTTATCATAGCTTGTTAATGTGCAGTAATAATTTTCAGACAAAAAATTATATGAATAGATTAATTCGCAAATACTTAAGTCACAACACTTAGTTCCCATTAGTTTTATAGTCAAGAAAATAATTTGAGAGTAATGAACAAATAAAAGTTTGAATAATTTTTTGGAGAATAAAATTGAAAAGACATTTTAAATTAGAATTTGCTTTTAAATAGTATTTAATTCTGATATATGAAATGAAACTATATTGAACATATACAGACAAGACATATATTTAAAAGAATTTAGATGTTTATCACAATCTATACTTTGAGACTATAGATTAGGAATTAATAGTGCAAAACTATATGGGAGTATAGTTTTGTACTATTAATTCCAAGTACAAAACTATACAGGAGTGAAATATTCTGGCAAATTTGCCAACTTGCAAAAGCAACAGAGGGTTAAAATTAATTTTTAATAAAAGATATTTGAAGAAAAAAGGCTCTTTTATAAGGTTTCAATTATTCATTTATTTTGAATAGATATACTAATTGATAAGATATTTTTTAAAAAATTGTTTTGACTTAGTAATTATCTTAAAAAGAAATTTACAACTTGTATAAGCACTATTACAATTTATATAAATATATGTATAATACTGATATTATGAATTGACAATTTATATGATTACTGATTTCAACCAAGCTAATAATGTATTCATTTTTTGAATGGTTATACTTATTGATATTTTTTTGCATTGCTTTGGTTTAGTAATTATATTAAAAAAATACAATTTAGATAAACGTTATAAAAATTTACATAAATAATGTTAATTATAATACTGATATTAGGAATTAACAATTTATTCAATTACTGGTTCTAATCAAGCTACAGGAAGCAATTAAAGAAATATCAACTTACGAACACAAGTCTTGTTAATTGTGTATGTGTCTCCAACTTTAGTTCCAGTTTCACTTTCAGGAATGCTAAAGCCACTGGTTCCATTTTTCTGATAAAGCTCATAGCCAACATTGCAGAGGCAGTTATAACTTCCTGGATTATTAATGCATCTCTGATCACAGCCACCATTTTTGTCAAGACATTCATTTACATCTAAATGAAGGGACAATAATGCAAATTATAATAGTCATTTAAACAACAACAATAAAACGATCAATTAAATGACAACAATTAAGTGATATTTAATGAGATTAAACATTTATATGGAGAATAGTAACTTAAAGTTAGTTTTAAATTTATAGACAAATTGTAAAGGTTGACTTTAGCATTGCTTTATTCATCAATCAATATTTCTATTAACATCCAAACTACAATAATTTAGAATAAGTAAATTAAAAATAAAACATTATAAAAACCAATAACAGTATGGAGGATGTGTTTGTTAGCGTAAATATTATCTGGGTTTGGACCAGAGACCTTTTGGTTTACGACAGGAGGCTTTTTAACCAGCATCTCTAACTAGGGTGAGTAAGAAAGCACACGATACAAAATAAGGAATACAGTAACTGTCGCACACCCCCTTTTCGAGAACGAGAACAACTAGATATCTATCATCATGGTCAGAGGGATGTATACTTTCTTATGGTGGTTAAAACACTCAGTTAGAGGGCCTAAGGTCCCTGGTTCAATCCCTTTCAGGACGAACCAACATCTCTTCCATATTTCTCCCCAAAAAAGAACTAAATTATTCAAATTCTCATTCAAATTTAAATAAATTGCAAGGAACATAGATTATAGTATAAAATTCTATAATAATAAAAAAAGGAAAAAAAGAAGAGAGATGTACAATTGAAATCTTAAAGTTTTTTCATATAATTTTGAAAACTTAAAACCTTAAATTTTTTAACATAATTTAGATTGAATTCATAGGACTGATTAGAAAAAAGAAAAATTTAAAAAACACTCAATTTTTAAGGATTTAGAACATGCTATGGTCAATTGTAAATATAAAACCTTAGTAATTTAATCTAAGAGTTAGAATGCAGTTTTCAATTTTAAAAAGAAGGATCTTACTAATTTTCACTAACATTTTAGAGTTAATTGATTTTTCATGAAATCAAAAGCATCAAAAGAAAAAAAAACATTTTAGGGAAATAAAAAGTCAGAATAGTCACATCTTAACTTAAAAAGTCATGTGATTCTCTATAACCTGCTGATTTAGTATTAAAAGATCTTGAAATGTTTAAAAATCAATATAAATGAAACAACTCGATAAATATAATTCATCAAAAAGAAACAATTCTATATTGGGATCATTAGTCTGAAAGTAGTAAGGAAAAAGTAATTTGTATTTTTTGAATGTTCTAATTTAATATTTTTATTACCATGGCAGTCTTGTCTAGTACATCCCATAAGCTCAACTCTGATGCATGGAGCTCCAACATAATCCATGATAAGAATCCTTACATAGCGGGCTTCTATGGGCATTGGAAGGCTGACAATAGATAACCCTGATCCACCATTATGAGTTAAACGGAAATCAATGGGCTGTTGAAAAAAGCAATTTTAAAGAAACGGAAATGCATACTATATAGAATAAATTCATAAAACTATTAGCAAAGGATTTTGAGTTGCAAGAGAACTTGGAATTAATACAACTTAGTTAGTTCCATAAATTTACTTACAGCGATTAAGTTTTAAGTCAAGTTTTAGACAATTGCAACAATTGAAAACCATTAAAATACATAACATTAAAAGTATTATAATTGTAAAATTTTAAGGCGGGTTTAGTTCTGGTGCAATATTATAGTTGCTGGAGTGGATCCATGGTTGGGGACTCACCGGGGGTGGCCTGGTGTGTAGCCGATGTATAAGTTTGTTTTCTTGGCCACTGTATTTTTCTAATACATGCCCCCTCTCGGAGCATAGGTGAAGAGCTATGTGCTGACGTCCATGTCCATGTAAGACTTTATGGTACTTTAATTAAAGCACCATCACAGTGGTCACAATTTAGTGGTGTTGTAACTCAAAAATTTTCTTTCAGGAGAAAAATTAGGATAACTAACTTTTTGGCAGTCACATTTCAATCTGTAATCTTTCCAGCCTTGCAAAACCAGTTTTCTAATTCTAATAGGTAAGGAAACATTATTTTTAGACCGGGGAGTTTTCTCAATGACTTACAGATTTGCAAAAGCACCAGAGGAATAAATATTATTTTTATTCTAGATGACAATTTAATTTCAGTTCTCATTAAATCACTTGCAATAAAAAAATATTAGTAAGAAGTTTTCAAAAAAATTATTTTAGAGAAACTTAAATAAAATAAACTTTTAAAAACTGAAACTTTGAGGAAAATAAATATACTTAATTACTTAAAATAGACCAGATATACAAATACAAAGCAAAAAACTCACCTGGCCAAAAGGATCTCCATATGTGCGGAATAAATCTGTAAGATCATCGCTATACTGAATTCGGACAGCCATGGGTATTGCTTGAGAACCATCTGGCCGAGGAACAGATTGCGTTCTGAACCCACGAAGCACTACAGGAGCACGAAGATCAAACTGAATCCAATTTTCTCCAGGTCTCTGAATATTGCCACACCAACCAAGAGGATTATCCAGCCGAACACCCTAAAAAAACAATAATTTTTCAGTAAAACTAAAAAAGAATATCATTTAATTAAAAAAGACAAGTTTTTAACTCATTATTAGTTACAATAAAACATAAAGAAAAAAAAACAATCATACATTTTTGCTGTAGCCGATTTCAGTACCAGATGCTTTAATGCGACTGTCTGGGATATTTCCATTAGCAACACCTAAATCACCAACTGGTCGGCATTCTACAAATAAAGTATAAAGGTTAAATTCAACACTTTATTAAAACATGTGAATGAAAAGCATGACAACTTTTATAGGTAACCATCCATAATAGGGAATTTACTTTGAAAGCTTCAAATCAAATAAAAATTTAACTTTTATTAATTTTGGGATGCTGGGCTAACACACATATGTTAATTAAATAGTTCTCAGTAATCAATAGGCTAAAAACAGATTTAAAAATTAAGATAAAAAAACTTGTGGGATATCATTTATTTTAAGTACTGAAATTATAAAAACATTTACTGAATACAAATTATTATACCAGTAACATAAATATAAAAAACAGTTTCAATAAATTGTAGAAGAATGTTTATGATAGATCAAATATCAGAATGTGCAAAATATCAAAAACTGTTAACAAAACATTTCTAATTTAAAGATTAGTTAGGACAAATTAATATTCTGTATTTATAGATGATTTAACATATAAGAGCCATTCCATGCCACTGTTACCAATTTTTGATGTTTCAATTTTTATAAAAACATCTAATATATACTAAATGATCATCAGATTTCCACATGAATTTTAAGAACAAAATTAATTTGATTATTGAATTAATTTGAGATTGAGAATTGAATTTTTATATTCAAGCAAAGAAGGAATTTCCATCACAATAATTACAATAAATTAAACACAATAATTAAAACAATTCTACCCAAATACTTGATGATAAAATAAAAACAAACCCATGTTTGGTTCAAAGCCTTTTCTACATTTGCAGTAAAATCCTCCATCTGTATTATTACACTTAGTAGAAGCAGCATCGCATGAAGAAGATAAGCATTCATCAATATCTAAAGCAAAGAACAAAAGCTCTTAGGAACAAATTTATGCAAACTCAAGAGTAGATATACTAGACAAAGGAATTCACCAATTTATTTTTTTATTGGATCTAAAGTACATAAAAAATATAATAGAAAAGCGAACAAATGTGGCGGCACAAAATTAAATTTTATTTGGCTATGTTCATCACAAAATTTTCAATTGCATAATTTTGTTTGAAAATAATTACTATATTGTAAAGTAAAAATAATGGTTTACTTATAGATTTCTTAAGAACCTTTTTTAATGTGTATTATAATTAAACATGTTCTCAAGTACAAAATTTAAGTATTTTAAAATTTTTTATTAATTTTAATTTTATTAAGAAACTGAAATGTGCTGTGAACTAGGTAATTAATTCGCCGGCCAGGTGGCCGAGTGGTTAGCGTGTCTGACTGCGGAGCCAATGGCCGCGGGTTCGAATCCCGCTTTGGGCATGGATGTTTCTCTCTGTGTGTTGTCTTCTGTTGTGTGAATGTGGCCCACCCTATGAACGGGTTTGTGGCAGTGTGGCATGGGTAACGTTGCTCGCCTCCGTGACTTTGGTTCACAGGTGCCCACTGGGTAACGCTAAATGAGTAACAATTCCGGCATCTTCTATGGCGAAGAACGAAAAGTTCAGTGCCTGCNGAGTGAACCTCCAACTCAAAAAAAAAAAAAAAAAAAATTAAAAAAGGTAATTAATTCTGTATATTGAAATCTGTGCAATTTAAAAAGTTCTTAATGCTTAACTAGAGAGTGAGTATAGGATATCTAAGAATGAGCTACAGAAAATATGAAATATCTTCTTCATCACTCTAATATTGAAAATTCATAATAAAACGATTGTTAATAAAAGTTTAAATAAACATAAAGTATAGGGATTATCATATCAAACGGCTTTAAGTTTACTTTAGAACATTAACTGATAAAATTAAAAGACAGCAACTAAAATGCAAAAATACAAACATTTATAAGTATATAACATTTGCGAAATTAGTTTATTTTCTATAGTAAATCTAATTCGATGCTAAAAACAAAATTAAATAAATATCATGATAGAAAAAAGCTAAAAATAATAAGATTTTCTAGAACAGAAATGGAAAAAGACACAAGATTGTAATTTCAACCCTCCGATATTCTATTATATTGAATCTTGTTTACCGACAGTTTTTGTAATTTTAATTTATGCTATAGATGATGAATTTCTAAATAGTTCATTATTTCACTTTGAAATTAAAAAAAACTAATGTTTTTATGACATACAAAACTATTAATAATGTTCAGCTGTGAACACATGTACCCATGACACTAATTACAAAATTAGAGTAGTTAATTTTTTAAAGTTAAATTTTTATCAATTGTTATACTTTCTTTACCTCCATCTTTTGATTAACTCTAGTGGAACACATATTTTAAAATACTTCAGAATTAAACTAACTTTATTTGTAAATATAGTTGCTTACCTCTGCAAACAGACATGTTTAAGAAATTCTGGTCAGCTCCACATTTGATTGTAGGACTTCCTTCTAATTTATAGCCTTTAAAGCATTGCACTCTCCCTTCATCTCCAAAGAAGTATTCCTTATCTTTATCCACAACAAAACCATTGTCAATTTCTGGCAAAATTGGGCATCTGACACCTACAAAAAAGATCATATTTGATCACTTATTTTGTTGAACTAAGTATTTCATAATAAAAGAAAGGTTTATATCAGGGCTCGAAAAACCGCCAGTCCGAACGTCCTCAGCGGTAAAAAATTTCCCGAGGCCAACGAATTTCTCGAATACGACGTCCGCATGGACGACCATTTTCCCGTTAATGTTCGTAATACATTTTCAATTTTTGTCACCTGTCTTCTTCTTCTTCTTCCTAATCCCAAAATTAGCAGGGCTAAACAATGTCCATGAAATTCATGGCTCGGAGGAAGTCGGCCACCAAAACTGGGTTTTCTAGAATGTCCCTCTTGTCCAGTCCAAGACAGTCCAGGATATGTTGGGGAGAAGCCTGCATGTTGTGGCACCAGGGGCAGTTTGGGAAGATTTTATAACTACCCTCGAAAGAAAGAGACTTAAGGTGGCTGCTGGTAAGCGCCGTCTGATCTTTGCGGTTGCACCGAATGTTGAGTGCACCTCCTGGACGGGTACTCTAGTACCAGTGATGTTTTTTTACCAGTTATCTTACAAGAGTCCAGCGGCTCACTTCTAAAATGACCCTCAATAAATAAGAGAAATTTATATTTTTATTTATTTAGAAGCTACGGGTTAGTTTCAAAGGAGGACGGGTACATTGTTGGACAAGCCGTCCTCGGAGACTGGTAAAATTTCTGAGTTTTTTCGAGCCCTGGTTTATATATATAATCAACTGGAATGCAAAAGAAACAATATTATTCAACAGAAAATAATTAAAAATCTTATGCATAAAATTATTCAGTTCATTTTTCAGTTGTTTATTGAAATCAAAAAAAAAAAATATCTATCAATTGGATCATAAATAATCAATTATAAGGAAATCAATTCAATTATAAGGAGTAATCAATTATAAGGAATAAAGGAAAACTAAATTATGTATTTAATATTAAAAGAAAAAGAGAAAGATATAAACAGTAATATGTAAACAAAATCTTAACAAGAACTAAATAATAAGTTTTATGTAAAATTCACAATAAACCTAAGCCTAAATTTTTTTAATTAATTAAAACAATGTTTAGAAAAGCATATGTTAATAACATAATTTAATTTATAAAAACTTTTTTAGATGAGAAATTGGAGGGGTCTTTTAATTCAATTCTAAAACAAAGATGCTTCTTTAAAAAAAATGCATAATGTGCTCTAAATATTTACATAAATATAAAATTATGTGTGAGGCAAACTTTAATATTAGGAATGTAACAGTAAAACATATTAATAGAGAATATTTATCATGATCTTTAATAATATAACTATCTTTCTAACCACATTAAAAAAGTTCAATGTTATTTAATTAATTTTTTAATGAATAAAAACTCACGTTTGCAAACTGGGGGCTCATAAGACCACTGTCCATCACTAGTACATACAAGTACAGGTGCTCCAGTCCTAAAATAACCAGATTCACATTCAAATCGAATGACAGTCCCATATCTACTTCCTTCACCATTTAAAATAGTTCTAATAGCATTTGGTGTCTCTGGCAATGCAGGGCAAGATGATGCTAGACAAATGGGCAGTTTTTCCCATTTACCATTTTCTTGACACCTAATAGTTTCAGTTGGGCGACCACCCAAAAACCCAAAGCCAGCATAACAGTGATAAGTTGCCTGACCTCTATATGTAACATTCGTGGAAGCAATAGCAAATCCATTATCAATTTGAGGAACAGGGCCACAATATTTCTCTAAAAAATAAAAACATTAATTGTTAGATAAAGTGAGGAAATTTAAAATTTTGGGATGAGAAAAAATTGATATAAATTACAAACCTTGACATGCAGGTATGCGACTAACGTTCCATTCTCCCCCTTGCATACATTCAGCCAGTATTCTGTCCCCACCAGCACTAAATTCCTGGCCAATAGGACACAGATACATGACTCTTGCTCCAAAAGTGGTTTCTCTGCTTGATGCGATAGCTCTTTCTCCAACAGATAACTGAGGACAATCTGTTATAGCAAAGTTTCAAAATGAAATGAAATGAAAAAATAAATAAATCAGATAAATTTTTATTAACATTTTAGTTTAAGCTTTTGTTAAATTGAACGATAGTAATTGGAATGCCTTATATTGCAAGCTTTACAATTTTCACTTCATTTAATATAAACTTTAATTTGAATACTTTGTACAACAAATTTGATCTAAACGAACTATCCTTGCATTTACATTCTGCTTTACATGCTTCAAAAAAACTGCTCTTTTTTAAAAATATTTAATTTGGTAAGATACATGGCTCTATTGTCTATAATTTGAAGACACCGGAACATGAAAAACTAAATTTCTGAACACTCTACCATAACGACACAGGTTGAAAACTTTTGGGCAACCAGTTGTAAATAAAATTGCAACTGGTGCCCAATGTTTCCCTGTGGCAGAATTTTTTCGGGCTTTCTGTGACATACCTCTAATAATAATATCTTTCTGCAAAATACTTTTAAAAATAACAAATATACATGTTACTAAATTAAGGTAACAGAAGCGTTAAAAATTCAAAAAAAAAAAATAATAATAATAATAATAATTTTTCATTGAAATAAAAAATTTTTTAAATTAAATATGTAATTTTTTTTATTCTAATATTATGGGTGATGTTCTCGCATTTAGTAGGGGGAAAACACACTAATTATTTCCTCTTTCGTATTTTGTAAATCATTATCACATTAAAAAATCTTGAAATCTGTAGCAGTAACTACCGGAGAGAAAAAGATTGACGACAAAACCATGCGAATCGGATGATGAAAAGGACTACTAAATGTGTGTTTTCATTTCGAGGTTCAGTTGTTGCAATAAATAATATCGTAATAAAAATATCAGATTTTAAAAACTATGTGGAAATCAATAGTAATAATGACTGCATTAAAAATTTTAGAGCGAAAATTTCTGCAGAAAAGAAAACCAAATTTTTTTACTTCATTATTCTTTATTTTTCATTATTATCAAAGCAGAATTGAAAAATCACAAGCATTTTTTCACTCCGATGAGC
The DNA here is from genome assembly GCF_043381705.1 of Parasteatoda tepidariorum. Classification (NCBI taxonomy): domain Eukaryota; kingdom Metazoa; phylum Arthropoda; class Arachnida; order Araneae; family Theridiidae; genus Parasteatoda; species Parasteatoda tepidariorum. Next base: position 44,224,516 of record NC_092211.1, on the reverse strand, counting down.
GAGAAAGACATCTTTTGAATATAATGCTGAAGAAAAGATAAAATTAATTCGAAAGTTTCTGCAGAAAATTTTTATTTTTTTGTACTTTCCAAAAGATAAATCTTTCTGCAAGAACTCGATAACGTTCTGCGACAATGTCGCCACGATTCTGCCACGGGGCATGTTTTAAAATATTTTATGATTGTTTAGTATATTTTATAATCCACTTTGACAAAACAAACATTAAATTAAATAAATACCTGCACTGAAGCTTCCCATCCACCCAGTTGAAGTATGCATTGGGTTTGTTTTGAAATTAACAAAAATATTTCCACTGCTTGCAGTTAAAGTAATAGAGGGTCTAGAATTTCCACTAAATCCATCTCCAGGATGCAGTTTCACACCTGTAGAGCCTTCTCCATCATACACCTACATGCAAAAATGTAAATGTATAATTAACAAAATAAAGTTAGGCTATTCAGATTAAACTAAAGCCTGAAAATGCAACAGGATCTTTATTTTATAACCAGCTTCATATAATAGTATAAAGCTAACCAGTCTTACTTACTTTTAAATTACAAACACCTTAGTTGCCCGGTAACAAGAAGAGATGTGTATAGAGCCGATTTGATAAAATAAATCTTTTGAGTAAAGTAATTTTAATATTTAATTTAAAATTCCCACATTGAATTTGCAATTTCTAAAACAAATGTCATATTTTTGATATTTAATAAGTTTAGAAAAAAACTTTTAAGGAATTTAATATAATTTTATTATAAATAAAATATTGAATTAGGTAAACCTTAGGTAAGGCATAAATAAAATATTGAATTAGGTAATAGCTTTTTATAAAAAAAAGTGAAAAAAAAATCCAAAGCAATTTTATATTATAAAATTTAGAATCATAAATAAAGTTTCAGAACACAAAACTTGAAAGCATAAATTAAATTTTAATAATAACAAGAAATATTAAAATTTTTCAAGTAAATGAATATTTTGCAGAAAATAGATAAAAGTTTGTAAGCCATAAGTATTATCTATCATTTGAGGAAAGTCTTCCCATATACAAGGGGTTTACAAAATAATGGAATACATTTTTTCATATTATTCCAGAAATATCTAAAGAAATATTTCATAACTTCAAAAGTGTTTAGATTTCTCAAACAAATCAATGAAGTTGAAAGGTTTTAGAAGATTGAGGACCCGACATAAATTACAAATGGAAAATAATATTTTTCAACACCCTATGCCAAAAAATATAGCAATAGATTGTAACTTATGACAGTTATTTGGCTATTATATAACTTGGTTATTCTAAACAATAATTTTACAAAATTTCGTAAGTGTAGCTTAAATATTTATGGAAATATGGACATTTTTTTAAAAAAAACTCATTTTTTTGACGTACGTTTTTCTGCTATAACTGTAAAAATATTCAATAAAATGATACAAAATTTTTAGAGCAATTTAAAATTTATCTCAATTCACGAAAGGCATGAGTAATTGAACAAGTTCTTTTATACAGTATATGCACCGAAATTTTTTTTAAAAAATTCTTAATTTTGTAGTTAATTGTATTTGGCAATTAATGGAAAAAGTCTCCTTTGAATATCTTAAAATTTAAAAACTTTCAAGCAATTTTCAAAGTAGTTTTCATACTTTTTAAAAAGAAAATTCAAAATGATAAGTTTTTTTTTTTACAAATATCGTTTTATATCATAGGACAGAATTCAATAACAAATGATAGTACTTTACAATAAACATTCATACACCAAAATCAGGGGTCTGTTTAGAAGAAATTTGGGTCCGTTAATGGACCCTTCACAAAATATCTTAAAAACAGATCCTTCACAAAATAATTGATCTTTTAATCAGACCCTTTACAAATTTTTTATCTTCATTATCGTTTAGTTAATCTAATAAACCCTCCAACCGGGGGGGGGGGGGGGATGACAGTTCGAGACAAACTAAGTTTCCCTAAGTTTAAATTCCAAATGTAGTATTCTAAGAAAATATTTCCAGTTTTACAAACATCGTGTGCGCATTCTTATTAATATTAAATTATAATTTTTTTTGTAAATAAATAATTGATCAATCTATATTTATTCAAAAAATTAAATAATTGAATATTATGTAAATAAAAATGAATTTCTGGAAATTTTTTAAATAAAATATTATAAATATAAGAATTGTTTAAATTTACTTAATGCGTAACAAATTAAAAGTGATACATTACTAAGTTGTGTTATTTAAAATATGTCAATTGAAATTACTAAAAATGTAAGTGATTTTGTTTCTACTATTCCTCTGAAATGAATTCTCTGTGTTGAACAGTATAGGCTAAATACCAAATATTTGTATGTTGCATCTCTAATTTAGTAGCAGCAATTATTGAGCAGAATCTTGTATCTATTTACAATTTAAAAACTTCTTAAAAAGGTTTTTAGCAATTTTTGCAATAACAGGACCCTATTTGCACAAATTCACAAAAGCTGGACCCTGGTTGAAAGAATGTGACTTAATGCTTATTTTATATTCACAAATTATGAATATTTTTTTTCACTATTTTACAAAAATAGGAACTTTCACAAAATGTCTGGACAAACCCCTGAAAATGTTATCTAATAAGGAAAGAAAACAGGCGAAAACAAGGTGATACTTTTATGGGGATGGTCTACAACTATGATGGGTTCATTTTTAGTAAATCTTGTTTAATAGTAAAAATGAAATGAGTGCAAAACCCCTTATCATTTTGAGCATTCTTTTAAAAAATACAAAAACTTAGAAAATTGCTTGAAACATTTTAAATTTTTAAAGTATTAAGATCGAACTTTTTTTATTAGTTGCCAAATACGATTCGATAAAAAATTAAGATTTTTTGTTTTTAATATTTCCTGCACATGCGCAGTATAAAAGAACTACTTTAATTACTTACATGTAGAGCAGTTTCAAAAATTTTTTTCTTAAATTATAAAGAAAAATTTTCATAATTAATTTTAAAATGCACTAAAAATTCTGTTTAGTTTTATTTTATATCCATCATTGAATAGAAAACCTAATTTTTGGGTTTACGATTACTAATGTTTCAACTCAGTAGCTTTGTCAATTTTGAACCACTCCAGAAGACAAGGAATCTCCCGGATCAGTACCCCCAGAGGTATTGATTTGTTATGAGAACATGGAGGACTTTGCGACTCGACAGATTTAACATGCAGCAGTCACCATTTACTATATGGGGAGTCTTCAGCTGGCGGGGATCGAACCCACAAACTCCTGGACATGGGCCCAGTGCCCTACCAACCAGGCTATCCCGACCTGTTTAGTTTTATTGAATATTTTTAAAAAGCAAAAAATTAGCTATTTTTAAAAATGTTCATATTTCCATAAACATTTAAGCTAGGCTTTCAAAATTTTGAGTAATTATTGCATATAATAACCATAGCCAAAATAACTGACAGAAGTGTTCAAAAATATTATTTTCCGTTTGTAATTTATTATTGGTTCCTAAAAAAACTAAAATCTTTAAACTTCATTGATATGCATGGGAAATAACATGATCTAAACACCCCTGAAGTTATAAAATGATTCTCTAAGTACTTCTGGAGAAATGAAAAAATGTATTAGTATAGAAGTGTTTCCATTATTTTGTCCACCCTATGTATATAATACCAATCAGTCAGTACAATATCTATATATATTGGTGAGACTGTTAAAAATTTCACCTGAATAAAATCATCTTCTGCAACTTCGAATCTATTGAATTTGAGTGACAATGGGCCTCCTCCAGGTCGAGCAATTTTGTAAGTGCATTCCTGATTGGACGGATAATCCACAACACCAAAAGCAGGAGAAGATATATTTCCAGAGTTAGATGTAAGTTCCACATGACAACCTATAAGTGAGGAAAAAATTAGACAAAACTTGATATGAAATATGTCATGAGGCACTTTCTTGTACACTTGAGATAAAAAAAAATATGCTATTCTCCTATTATTCTTTATTTAATTATAAAATGCACGAAATTTTCAACATGTTTGATAAACTGAAAAAAAAAGAAGTTGGAACAATTATAATCTTTGAAGAAAATTCACCCTATAAAAATTATGCCTTAATCGAAAACTTGCATGAACACTATTAGAAAAAACGCTTTTAACGCATCAAATAAGTGAGTGATTAGATGACAATCTATTGCTCAATACATTCTAAGTATTCAAGAAATATTGTTAAAGAATAACAAATGAATATGGGGAGATGAAATTACAAATTTAAAGATGATAAAATAAATAAAGCAATTTAATAATTTCACAATATTTAAAAAAATTACCAAATCTAAGCTTTTTTATTTCACTGGCAAAGGTTTTAGATGACATGCATTATAAAGATAATTTTAAAATATTGTAAATCATTGAAAACAGTAAACACTTAACAAAATTTTTTATTCATTATTTATTTTTCTCGAAAAAAAGAAAGAACTATAGAAACATAATATAAGTAAAAATGAAATAAGCATTCAGCAAGGTTTTAAAACATTTTTTGTATGATTTAATTTTAATCACTAAGTCAAGCAGTCTAGACACATCATTTTAGATACATAATTTATTAAAATAAAATTTCAGAAACATAAGACCTTATAGATAAGTATCCTTTTATAATTATACTTTTTTAATTAACAGGAAAGGGAAGCATAAAAGTATTGTAAGATGTAACAAAACTTACCAGCTCTGAATCTAATAGAAAATCCTTTTCTGCTATCACCATAACTTGTTTGCAAATAAATGTAGATTTTATTTTTTGTGCTGAGAATAAATTTTGGATTATTTTCAGCAGTTCCTGTTAATTTGGCTAATAAAGGATCTGATGGAGAAGTACCATCTCTTATAAATAAGAAGTCTTTTTCTGGCTCAAAATCAAATTCTAATATCTAAAATAAAATAAAAATAGAAAGAAATACAGTCAAAATGATAGAGTAAAATTTTAATAAAAAATTATATTAATTCAACCCAACAGAAAATTATAATAATTAAAAAAAATTAATGTGTGATAATTCCTTATTAAAACAATATAAAATTATTATTTAACAAATGAAAAAGTGCCATGTATAATAAGTAAAAAGCATTTTACCAGCCCAAAATTAAAACTAATGTTTAAAATAAAATTTACAAAGCAAACAATATAGTTAAAGCATATGATAAGTGTAAAATTATGATAATCCAATGCGAAAATAATTAAATTAAGATAGTTCTATAAAAGCCATTAAGTTAACAGTAGAAAAAAAATTGCAAGCATATAAAGATACAATTTAATATTTTATCTAATACAAATAAAAATAGAATCTCACAAATTCTAAATATAAGATAAATTATAATAATTAAAAGCATTTAAAGTTTTAACATAATGATAAAAAATACTTTAAGATATTCAGATGATTATAAACTATAAATACTCATAATATAATTTTAAAAATATGCTGTTTTTCAATATGCAAGTTTCTAAAAAATATACAATTTTCTTAAAAATATAAATTTTGAATTAAATGCCTTATTGGACAATTCCACTTTGATTCATTTGTAGATACAGAGCTTTACTGTCTCTTATTATTATTATATTTTAAAGCGACTTAATTTCCTATCTTCCTTGAATCATGATGCCCTCTAAACTCAGTGGCGCGACAGCCCGTAGGGGGCCAAGGCCTACTGTGCCCATCTCAGTTTTCTTGACCTTGGGCACTGGGGTGCAGAAGCAGATGTTCCTTACCGCTGAATCGACGCGTCATTTATCGACCCACTGAAGGGATGAAAGGTTGAGTCAACCTTGCCCGGCCCGAGGATTGATCCCAGCAATGGCACGGGAGCGCAAAGCGCTACCACTCAGCCACCGGGCGTCCTTGCCATGATGCTCCCTGGCTGCCAAAATTACCTGGTTTTGTACCAGTTTTGAAACATAAAGGAAAACATCATTCTACTTAAAAAAGATGATAGTGTAGATTTTTAATGGTTAATGATGATTTTTATTACTCTTAGAATGAGAAATATTTGTAGAAAGTTTTACTTCAATACTTTTAATAAGTACACTTCCTTAAAGTTTATAAAAACATTTTTCTTTCCTTCATTGATTCAAGAGCAATCCTTAAGTAAAATAAATAAGACAAACAATTATTTTTTTAAAAAAATAGTTAAAGAGCATAAGATTAAATATCAACATCTTTACATAGCATTCTAAAAAATAGTTTTATCTAAAGATTTAGTTATTTTTAACAACAGAAAATTCTCATTAAGTATGTACAATCCTTTATTTTTTCTCTTCATGTTATTAATTGTACAAGAAATTTTTTTCAAAATATTTACGGAAGAAAAACTTTACTTCATGGAAGAAGTCGCAAACAATTTATATGAATTTCAGATTACTTTATACTAAAATTAAATATATTACTATATATTAAACAATTACTATATTCTATATGATTACTAGATACTAAAAAAATAAATATAAAAACACTCATTGTGAAATGTTAATTCCTACCTCAAGAGTAATAACCTTGCTAGAAGGAGCAGATATGATGTACAAGCATTCTAAACCACCAGGATAAGATTGAGGATACAATGGAGAATTAAACAATTGAGCATTTGGAAGAGCTAATAGTTCACCACCACATTTTATTGGTTCTAAAACAATAAAATTAATAATTAGATTATATGAAACAAGGAATAATATGGTACATGGCATGGTAGAATAAGAAAATAAAAATAAATTTAAAATAACTATGTTATATCTGACTTTAATAACAGTTAAAAAAAAAAAAAAAAAACATTATAATATTAAAAGAATTTTTGATGTTTTCTTGTAGATTTAGTACAATAAAAAAAGTTATATTTTTTAATGCTATTTAAAAAAAATTAAATTAAGTAAGTCCATTTCTAAAAAGTTCACTTGAATTTGTGCAACAATATTATAAGCAGCTTTCTCTCATCTAACAATAGAAATATGGAAAGTAGAATTCTTTTTTCTATTTTAAACAACATATACTGAAAAAGTAAAATTGTTCCTCTCTTTCGAAAAAAAAATCCTATGATTTTAATGCAAAAAAGTTCTTCTAATAATCAAAATAAAAAAAACATTTAAAATATAAAAAGTACAAAATTAAAATTATTAACCAACACTATTACTATTCGTTGATATTATTCTTGTTATTCTCCGGTTGAAATCTATAAAATAAACTTTCAACAAATATTTGAGCACATTCAAATTTGGTACAAGTAAAAGCAAGTATTAATCTTTACAAAATATTAAATAAAGAAAAGAAACTAGCTTTACTTAATTCAGTATTGTATAAGGCAAAGGCATGTACATTTTTATGTAGTTTGCAATACTAAATAATTTAAAAACCACAGGAAAAAAAAAACTACTGATCTAATTTCGAGCTAAAACCATTTCTCTTCTCTCACTCCCATAAAAAAAATAGGCCATAATTCGAAAGCATCTATAAATTACTCACAATAAGCTCAGTTCCATTCCGCTTTATTATTGAGGCATAATATTTGTAAGTTCTCTTATATCAAGAGCAATTTGAAAAAAAAATGCCGCCAGTAGATGTTGGGAATTTATAACTGACGTAAATTAGTAACAATATGTGAGATTATATAAGGTAAAGTAAGAAAGAAAACATTTACCAGTTTTCCAACTTGCACGAAAACCTTTCTTTTCAACTGATGCATCAGAGCGGAATTTAACAATCATTAAATTTGAAGCAGTAGTGAAAGTTTTTACAGCTAAATCCTGAACACCAGATAGAGTCACCAAATTCACTCCAGATTCTTCTGTTCTACCTCCAGCTAATATTTGAACAGTGTCAAAATTGGTCTCAGTTTCAAAGTCAGAAAACTGTAACAAATAAAATAAAAAAGATACATATTTGTCTTTTTTTTCCTTCATGGTTCTATTTATTTTATTCAACTCTTGTACAACATTAATATTTAATTATTATTCTAAGGTGTCAAAAACAAACGAGCATAGAAATTCTTGTGTGAACACTAACTTTTAATTAGTATTTATAGATTCACGTAACATATAAATATAAAAGCCACTCAAAATGATTTTAAATTCACATTAAATTGGATAATTAATTTGAAAGAAAAATAATTTTCACTTTAATATACAAGCATTTTTGAATGACATCAATCTTTTAAGTAGTATTTCAAGATTTATAAAACAACTGGAGTTTAAAATATCATCACTACATTTGATAAGTTTTTGATTTAGATTAACATAAAATTAATTAAATATATTATACTAGTATTTAGATGTAGCTTTGAAAGAGATGTTTTTTTAAGCCTAGAAATATATTAATCTTTGCTTAGTATTTTTAGATTTATTTAACAAATGTGTACAAAATTTGGCAGCATCGTTTTCAATAGAATTTTATCTTTTAAGTGAGCTTTACATTCCTAAATTTTGCCTAAAAAATGTCAACAAAAAAAAGAAGCATATTTTAAAATTCTTGCATGTCACTAATTACTAATTAGGAATTAATTGAGTATAAGCAATAAATGAATCCTGTAGCATAAAATAAAAGCCACTGAAATGGATAATACTTAATTCTTTCAAATAGGCATTAAATTAAATACAACTGCATAAAATGCAAGCCACAGTTATGTGTTACACCTAACCCTTTCAAATAGGCTCTAAATTAGATGATACTTATAAGCATACAAAGGTAACATATTCATTATGTGTAAGGAATTAATCGTTTATGCATATTTGATGCAAAGAATGAATTGATACTAAATAAATCACACCAGTTTGGTAAACTGTTGAAATTGGCATTCAACAAAATTTATACATATATGATAACTAAACTGCAAAAAATATATGTTAAATTCTTCAAAAATTAGTTTTTAAACCCTAAGCAGTAATTAAGGAATATTCAAACTCCTGTCTAGTGCCTTAGCTTTAAAAAAAAAAAAAAAAAAAAAAAAAAAAAAAAAAAAAAAAAAAAAAAAAAAAAAAA
>NC_092211.1:44195202-44212317 GCF_043381705.1 Parasteatoda tepidariorum | reverse complement strand
GCCACAAAGATACTACAGCGGTTTGGTATGAGTAATTGTAGGCCAGTTCATACACCCATTTTGAAAGAGGAAGAAACATGCACTACTGAAGAAGAAAATAAAACAGTATTTCCTTATCGTGAAGCTGTCGGTGCATTAATGTATCTTATGATGGGCACTAGACCTGACTTGGCATACGCTATTAGCGTTTTGTCACGTAAATTAGAAAATCCTGCCAAAGAAGATTTTATCAAAGTAAAACGTGTATTTCGATACATTGCGAGTTCCAAGCAAAAATGTATTATTTATAAATCAGGCTACAAACCCGGAATTCTAGAATGTTTTAGTGATGCTGACTTTGGAGGCTGCTTGAAGACAGGAAGATCGACGAGTGGAGTTTTAGTTTTGCATGCAGGTGGGGCTATATCTTGGTTAAGTCAGCGTCAAACTATGGTTGCAATATCAACCACAGAGGCTGAGATAGTTGCTGCAAATGAAGCCGCAAAAGAATTAATTTGGCTTAAAAGACTCTTCAATGGAATTTCCTCCTTGACAGAAGTGCCAACAATTTTTGTTGATAATAGTGCAGCTGTCAGATTGGCTCAAAATCCCGAGTTTCATCGTAGAACGAAACACATCAGTATAAAACATTTCTTCATTCGCGAAAAGGTTTTAGAAGAAGAAATTAGTGTGCAGCAGATCTCAACGGAGGTGCAAACTGCAGATATATTGACGAAGCCCTTGCCTAAGCCAAGACTTTTAAAGCTATGTGAAAAGATGGGACTCTTATGAACTCTTAACATTTAAGTGTTACTTAGAAATTAGTAGTTTAGTTTTTTTTCTTTTTAACAAGGGAAAGTATTGATGTAGATGTGTTAATAAGAAAGAAAAAACATTGGCATTTACATATTTAGGAAATCTGGGAACACATCAGCACTACTAATTTAACTTTCACCTATGAAGCCCGTGCTCTTTATTGTTTTTATATATATTACGATCGTCGTTCCATTTTGTTTATTTTTTGTAGTACACTGAATAAATGGTTAATTTAACTTAAAGATGTCATGTTCAGTCAATACTTGCATAACTCAATAATTTCTACAAAATCTGTATAATATGCTTCAATTTAAATGCTACCTGCAACATTGCCTTTCTATATTTTGTTGTAAATATTTCAGAAGCAACCATTAAAGTCTTAGAAATGTGGCTTGTTATTGTGTGGCTTGTTATAGTTCAAAATGAAGAATAAAACAAAGAAAAATTATAGACATATGAAAAAAAGGGGGGGGGGATAATAAGTAAAAAAATAACAAACAACAGTTTTAAAAAAAAGGAAGAAAAAAAAGGATGAAATTTTATTTAAAAAACCGGAAAAAAGATATAATCTTTTCATCAGCCCACACGATTATATCCGCAAAACAGAGTGCTTTCTGATATTGTATCAATAAAACCAAAGCAAAATATATTAATACAATAGTGTGAGGAGCACTCAAAAAATTTTTCTATAAAAATTACTACAAATAAAATAGAACACAAAAAGTAAAAATAACATGTAAAAACAGAAAATAAAATAAAAGAAAAGAAAAAACAGCATAAAAATGAACTATAAAGCGAGTAGCGAAATCAGATCAACTTACATGGACGGGAAATTTTTCAAGAATGATTTAAAAATGTTTTCGCAGAAAGATTGCCAGATTACAAAATATGAAAACAAAAGCGCAAATTGAGTGTAACAAGAGGGTTTTAAAGTGTCGTTCCTACTGCAAATAATTTTAGCCACGGATTTGCACGAAATGGATTACCACATGGAAAAATTAACAAAGAAAAAAATTTTAGTACGTAATTTTAGCCACGGATTTGCCCGAAATCGATTTGCACATGGAAAAGTTGTATAAATAAATAAAGAAATTTTTAGCAAACAATTTTACCAACGGATTTGCCCGAAATGGATTTGCACATGGAAAAATTGTATAGATTAACAAAGGAAATTATTTAGTAAAGGAATTTTTAGTAAATAATTTTAACCACGGATTTGCTCGAAATGGATTTGCACATGGAAAAATTATATAAATTAACAAAGAAATTATTAAGTAAATAATTTTGGCAATGAAACTAATTGTTTTTCTTAACTTTCTTCGTGTTTTCTTGTATTTATTTATTTATTATATATATATATATATATTATTTTTTTTTTTTAAAAAAAAAAAACCTTGTTTTTAACCAGTGAGGTAAACAGTCTATAGGTCAGAGTTCCATTCTTACCAGGCTATTTCTTCAAAAGTTACCAATAAGTAAAAAATAATGAATAATACTGATATAATACAAATAGGAACCAGTTAACCAAAAGCAGGATAGAGTATACTTTCAGATACATAGACTAAAGCAAAGCCGGAGTAAAAGGGTACTGTTTTTTTAAGCAAAAAGGCTTTGGTATTTTCTTTTTTTAAGATCTAATCAGTTTAGAAAGTTTTTTCACAATAGTTAGTTTGATTAATTATTTGACTCACTATACTTAGCTATAATTTTAGAGAAATTTTGATATAGGTGTCATTGGTCAAAATATATATATTATTAGCTAAATATATAAACACTCTTTTTGCTCAAATTTTGAGAAAGTTTTTCAATATATCGTGTTAAATAATAGGGAGCACAATTGTGAATTATTTGGAAATTTGTATATTTTTTTGATATTTCACTCCTTATTAATATTAAAAAGATAAGAATTAATAATACTTTGACATTTATATAAAAGTAATAGAGACTTGCAATACTACAAACAAATACCATAATTTCAATATGTTCTTGTAAAAAATTTAAAAGAAAATAAAGTATAAAATTATTTTATTCATTCATTCAATATTGTCACCTGAAATTTTTGAAAACAAACATACCTGTTGGACAAGCTTCCATTTGGCACATGAAAGGTAAAAGGGTTTCACACATTGTTAATTTCCAAAACTGCGAAGATGAATCAACAATGGCTTGGACACAACTGCCATCCTGCGGCCTCGGTTGATCTGTGGCCCAAAAGCCCATATATAGTGATATGAAAGAACCACTTGCTGATTCTAATGTATTTGTTGAAAGATCATCAACAGTTATTAAACCTATAAAAATATAAATGCAAAATTCAACAATACGAGATAAAAGCATCAAATTCATATGGTAAATTTAATTCAGCACTAATATTTTATTTATTTATAGAAAACTGTCAAATAATAATGAAACTTTTAACGATGAACTTTTTCATGATAAAAATAATAATTTTCTACTTTAGAATTAAAAATGATATTGTATTTTTTTAGATATGGATGGAGTTTTCTATCCTAAAGAAGTTGGGGCTTTTCACTTTGGTCATTTTAAAGTTACTGTATTGGTGTATTTTTTCCCCATCCAGCTTAACAATGTCAAGAGCATTGTGAGACTGATAAACCATAAACAAATAAGAGGGGGGAAAATGAATGAAAAAATTTATTTTATACTTAAATTTCTGATAATACCTACCAACAAGTACATCAAAAAATTAGTAAACATGTGATTTGAGGGATAATGAAAATGTCAAAATAATATGAGAAAAAATTTGTAACAAAAAAATACCATCCTGTCATGAAATCTTCAACTTTCCTCGAATTTAATCATAACTTTCTTCGAAATTTAACTTTATAATCAGTTTTCAAACAAAACTTATAATCAATGCGTAGAAGAGAACAAAATATCTAAACAAAGTTTTTATGCCTTATGTGTACAAAACACCCTTAACTTTAAAAACCTGAAACAGTGAAAACTTAAAATTTGTCTGGTTTAAATTTGTATTAAAAACCTCATCCATATTATTATTTGGTGCATGCATTCTGATTATATATATATATCCTGGTGTGTATTATATTGTTGTGAAAAGCTGATTTCAGGCAGATATTGAATTCTCCAAGTGTCAGTTAACATTTTCATATTCACTCAGTGTATATCCAAAATAATTGCTACAGTACTATTTGTCTTGCATATCAATAAGTGCTGTCAATTAGTATACATTGATAAAAGAGTAGTAAAAAACAAGGATTTACTTAAGAAATCAACAATCCATTAGACTTTTCCAAGATATTCTGATATAAACAGTTTTTGAGCATATTTCAAACCCATTTTATGAGCTTGTCATCATATACAGACAATAGAAATAATAGCCTGGTTATTCAATATTAGGTATATCCTTGATGTTTTGCAGTGGTCGGAATTCAACAATTTTGGTCTTTCAAAGTAACATATGCACTAACACAATGACAATAAACCCTTTACTTAAATAGTCAAAATTGGAAATTTATTGTCAATTGATATCCTGTTTTTTTGCTTGAGTATCAAGCTTATAAATTTACATATTAATTCACTCATGTCAGATATGTGCATATACAATAAATAATAGGAATCCAATTCCTACTCTTTTATTTGATTATTCAATGTTTTTAATTTGTAATCAATTTGATATGTATCATAATCAATTCATCATATGATACATAATCAATTTGATATGTAGTTCATCATTTGAGTATCCAGCTTAAAGACTTGCTATATTGATTAACTTATGACAAAAATTATACTTTCATTTCTAAGAAAAATGAAAACATAAAATTGAATGTGGTTAAATCTGAACTAAAAAATCACTAATTCAGCAAAGCTTCAAGGACAAATTTTTTAATTGTATTAATATTTTTCGAAATTTTAAAATTTCATGTCTATCTGGGTCAGGCAGCTGCAAAACTTATTAACTTCAATTTTGGAGGAAAAAATAAGTTAAATATAATTACAAAACGTTAAAGAAATCTTTCAATTTTAATTCCCTTAATATTTTAATTTCTTTGAAAAGAAAACCTCCATATGCTTTGCAAAATAGTTTATAACATTTTATCCACCTTTCATTACAGCTATTGACAGGTTTAAACGTAGTGCTACTCAAAGTCATTCTATAAATCAATCATCTGTAAAACATTATTTTAATCAAAAATTAAACTTAAATGTAAAATATCCAATTATTGAAGAATTTATTTTTTTAATCTTGGAAAAATATTTTCAGTTTAAAGAAAACTTTAATAACTTAAAACATTTTAAACATATAATCTTTGCGTCAAAAGAATTATCATAAATAAATATTAAAAGATATGTATTAATTTTCCATTTTATCTAGAAATATAGAGATGAAGGATATTTTCAACACTACTTTTTAAAAAAAGAAAAAAAAAATGATTTTCTTACCTAACCAGTAGGTTTTTTGTCCCATATCTTTCAAGTTAGATGAAGCAAGACTTTGTGTATAATTATTTTGCCAGAAATTTTCCACCAACGATAACTCACTGCCATATCTATAAAAAAATACACATATTTTTTACTTAAATAATGCATAAAAAATATATTCCAGAAAGATTAAGACTTAAATGATTTTTTAGCAATAATGCACTGCCATATCTAAAAAAGAATTTATATGTTATTAGTCTAGTAACAACAAATTGCATTGATATATACATATATGTCAATATTTTTAAATACAGAGTTTCAGCGACACAAAATTGATACCCAGCAAGATTCAGTGGATTTCTTTAGAAAAATCCTCTCTTAAGCCTTTTTTTTATGTCCTGACAATTCTTCCACAATTAAAGTTTGATATTATTTTATAAGTCTGAGTGAAAGTTAAAAATATGTTGCAGTTTCTAATACCACTTGCAGGTACCAGCAAACCTGCTTGGTGAAACCAAGTGTATTTAAGGCAAACGGTGCATCTTTTGTCCTTCAGTGGAGCCATCTATGGCCAAGAATATGACTTCAGCCACACATCACAGCTCGTTTATAGGGTGGTTCGATCATGCATCCATCTACAGATTGTAATTTAGACCTGAACCAGAGAATGATCAATCTCTAATTCAGTAAACCCAGAGGTATTGATTTGCATTGATGGGATCATAGAGGACTTTGCGACCTGGCAGATTAAAAGTGCACCAGTCACCATTTACTACACTGAAGTCTTCGGCCAGCGGGGATCCAACTCATAATCTCTTGGACATGGGTTTAACGTCCTATCAACCAGACTATCCTGGCCTAAAGTTGAAAAAATAATTGGCATTTGTTACACCCATGATAAATATTTTGAAAAAATTTAAATGGTCTCTAAGATTTTGTTCAGTTTTTTAGTTGTCGACATGTATAAAAGATATCTCACAAATTCTTAATAAATTATTTAAGGAAAAACTAGAACAAACTTCTACAGTAAGCTTACACTATTTAGTTTTCAGAAAACTTAATTTTTAATAATTAAAAGAATTATCTTTCAAATTTCAATGTAAAACTTAAAATATTTTTGTTCAACAATTTACACAAAAAATATTTTATTCAAAAGTATAAATTTTTTTCACTTCGATATATTTTTAACAGCACAAATCAATATTTTTTAGAATCAATACTTAAGCTAAATTTTTATAAGAATTTTTACTTAAAATTATGGTTTTGATTTAAATTCCTTTCTTATTTGCAATACTTAAATAAGGTTTCATTCATGTAACAGGTGTCTCAAAATTTCTTTGAAAAAACAGAAGAATGTGGAAATGAATGGTTTAAAAAGCCATAAACAGATGACACTGCTCACTGAGAAAAACTTTAATACAATGCCCTTAAAATATCATTTACAGAAACATGAGGCAGACCGAGAACATAATATACAGACACCCTTAAAGCAGCTCGGTTGGAATGGTCACAAATACAGCAGAAAAACATTGCATTTTAGTTTTTCATTTCCGGATAAATGAATCATCTGTTGAAAACTTATTTTAAAAGTTGGTAAACACAAGTAATAAGGTTTCCTACGCAGAATGCTGCAAACAGTATAAATACACAGAATAAATAATTGCCAAATGATTTCCAAAGCAAGTTAAGAAAAAATATATTTTATTAAAAAGCCTTTGATTATAATATAGCAAAGAGTTACAGAAACTTCACAAGGAGACACACAATGTTTCAAGCATGAATCAAATTTAAAAAATTATTTCTGTGGACTTATTACTTATTTTTATTTTGACACCAGGTAACTTAAGTTATTTTTAAAAATTAAATAAAAAAGAAGAAAAATATTGATATGTAATAAGTCTACATCATTTTCCTTACTAAACTAAGCATTAGAATTTGAGTGATAAATTATTTGGTAGTTTCATTATAATTGTATAAAATCGAAAAAAATTGTTGCATTTAATACACAATTTTTAGCAACATGGAACACCTCTTCCTTAAGTATTCCCACTTGTTAAAACAAAATTTATTTCCACTATTTGAACGAAACTTTTATAACCATTTAACTTTTTCTTCTTGTGTGAAACTTTTGTTTATACAGTTGACATTGGCCTTAAAACAAGTATATTACGAAAAAAAGGAAAAGGTATAAATATCTAATAATTTTGTTTCCATAGCATGATACAGATATCACAAATATACAGAAAGATTAAGCTTATCACAAATTTTCTGCTATAATAAATACAAATTGAAGTAATCAAGAAATAAACACTTTCATACACTTTAATTAACTTATTCATTTTCAAGTCAAGTAAAAATATCAAGTTCATTTTTTTTTTTTTAATTCCACTTATATGAATCATTAAGTGACTATTCCTGCCACACAAGTCAAGAAGCCAAGTAAAAATATCAAGTTCAATTTTTTTTTTTAAAATTCCACTTATATGAATCATTAAGTGACTATTCCTGCAACACACAAGTCAAGAAGCCAAGTAAAAATATCAAGTTCAATTTTTTTTTTAAATTCCACTTATATGAATCATTAAGTGACTATTCCTGCAACACACAAGTCAAGAAGTCAAGTAAAAATATCAAGTTCATTTTTTTTAATTTTAAATTCCACTTATATGAATCATTAAGTGACTATTCCTGCAACACACCCATAAAACTATTTTCATCAATAATCTATCAGCTCAGTTACTATAAAAAAATTAATAAAAGTATCCATTTTATCCTAAAATCTTATCATTTATAAAAATTATAAGTAGTAGCTTAATTTGTGGTGCAGGGTAACCATCATTTTCATGTCAAAATAGGTTACATGATTTTATCATGAATAATCTATTTTCATTTTCACTTATTAATTAGTTGGAGTAAATTATTTAATCTATGTATTTTAACTACCTAATAAATATATTATTTCAAGGTTGTAAATAACCCAAAGCAACCAAGTTTTTTTTTTCGGATTTAAGTCAAGTTTTTTTCCTCACATTTAATTGAGTTTTTCCTCATTCTTTTATAGTTTAAGAGTTAATCTTGCTGCATCAACAAATACCTTAAATTTGATGAATAATTAAGCCATTAATTAGTAATAAACAATAATTACTAACAAAATTTAGATTCAATGAAATTTTCATTGATAAATTAGCAATAATATTTTTACTGACCGTTATAGGTCGGTGAAAGGTACTATACTTTAAAAGCATAATTTAAAACTGTCGGTAATAAGAGTCACAGGTCGGGAAATAAGTATTTAAGATATATTTTTTATAGATAATTTTCCTATTAATTGAATTGTGATATTCTAAAAATATTATATATTGTGTTTTGTTATAGGATTAGTTTCAACTGTATTGTGAATTAGTATCTCAAATTCTTGTGAGAATATCTTACAAAAGGTAGAGTATCTTACAAAAGGTGAGAATATCTTACAAAGGTACAGCAAAACAATACATCTAATAAGTATTCTAACATAAATTAGCACCGTCAAATTTGAAATGAAAATACACTGTTTACAGCAAAACAATATCAATATATTGTGAAATTCCACCTGTGAAATAATGCTTGCCCAGCGCCATGAACATAGCCATTGTATTTAAAAATCAAAGTTAAAGCTTAATTATTTCATATGTTAATTAAAACGCCACTAAATATAAAGTTTGGTAAATGTACAGAAGTACTTCCTAAGAAGTTTATTTTTCATTTTGTTTTTACGAAGGGCTCTAAATCAATTTGGTGGTGAATTTCTCAGATGGGCAGTTAGACTTCGAGAATTCTAAAAACTATGACAGTTTGTTCTATAGCTAACTTATTCTTTTATTACCAGGGGTCTGTCCAGACACTTTATGAAAGGTCAGTTTTTGTAAAATTGTTAAAAAATTACTCGCAATTTGTGAATATAAAATAAAAGTTAAAGTCACATTCTCTCAACCAAGATCCGCTTTTGTGAATTTGTGCAAATAGGGTCCGTTATTGTAAAAAAACTTTTTCAAGGAGTTTTTAAATTGTAAAGACATACAAGATTATGCTCAACACTGTAAAATTATAATTAAAAAAATTAAATTTTAAAAAATTAACAGCAATTGTAGCTACTAAATTAGCGATGCAACATATAAATATTTGGTATTTAGCTTATACAGCGGGACACAGAATATTCATTTCAGAAGAATAAAGGAAGAAGCTTCTGCCGAAGACAAAATTTAGTTCGTTTACATCTGTCTTTCGCCCCCCTCCTCGGGAAGGGTTTATTCAATTAACAAAGCAATAATGAAGATAAAAAAATTTGTGAAGGGTCCGATTAAATGATAAATTATTTTGTGAAGGATCCCTTTTTAAGTTAATTTATTTTGTGAAGGGTCCGTTTTTATGAAAATATCCGTTAACGGACCTAAATTTCTTCTAAACAGACCCCTGAATACAATGAATTTTTTTGTGTCTCAATAGGTACATTTTAAAATATAATAGTTATTAAATAAGCATAATACACATACAACACAATCAGGGTTGGCAAGGTTTAGGACAGAATGGATTAATCCACGGTTTAAATCCTGGTTTAAACCGCCCTGTCCAAAACCCTTTTACTCAAATTATGTCACAATTTTATCTCAACAATATTTAAGAGGTAAAATAAACATAGAACTAATAACATATTGATAATTAAATATACTAGAGAATATTTGTTTTAAAAGTATAATGTTTTATTAATATTGTTTGACTCTTCAATTTAAACAAAGGAAGATTAATCAGTAATCAAATTCAATTGGTCCTCTCATTCAATAGTATATAACTGAAGTTTGGCCTTGCCATACAGGTTAAAATATTAGGGATTAAGTGCTTGGTTCGTCATAAACAGGTTTATTTATCTATAGTACTATTCAAGAATACTTTTATTTCATTCATGTTCAATTCTTTTAGCATAGTGGTGATACATCACCAGTGTCAGTAACTGAAACTGATGTTATGCCCTTCAAAACTGTTAATACATTTTTCAGTTATTTTGTATTTTCAATTTAAACTAATATATTTATATTTAAAAACAATTTTTTTTAAAAATAGATGTCTTTTTTATCATCCTGTGAAGCAGAAATTATAACATTTTTTAAAAAAAATATTGTGAAAAATAAAAGGTTAATTTTTGAACAAATTTAGTATTTCTTTTAAAGAAAAATTATTATTTTTTAATATTGCCATATTTATCCTTACGCAAAAATATTATTTATCAGTATTAAAAGCATATTTATATTTAAAGGATTAGGTATTCACTTTTGTTGTTCAATGAATTGTGAAGTTTCAAAAATTATAAACCTTTTCCTATTATATTATATTATTTTAATAAGTTGTAGTAAATTGTACAAAAAATATCAAACATTTATTTATACATGTAATTATTATGTGTACAATGGTTACACCTATAGAATTTTTACCTTTTACCCAAGTTCAAGGTTTTGGACATTTTAAGACAGTTTTACCCAGTTTAAGACAGTAAAACCAATGTGTCCTGTCCAAAACCAGCTTAGGACGTCCAAAACCCCAACCCTGAACACAATTCACAATATCACATTTGAAAAAAACCTTAAACTTTAATTAATTAGCATTTTATTCTTTTCGGTTGTGTAAACTTAAGGAGGAATTTGCTTCTTATGATCTCTAGAAGTAAAAATTTATAGTTTGTTTTCCAAAATACAAAAATATTTTAAATGCTTATAGGTTCAAAAAGGCACTTTTAATTGTAGATACAAAGATAAAAATACATTGATAATGATTCGTTGGAATTGTTTAAAAAATCGAGTAATACAAGATTAATTAGTAAATAAGAGTCGAGCATTTCAATTACATTAATGTATTTCTAGCCTTAAAAGCATAACGAAATTAGGAAACAAATACAATTTAACCATTAAATAGAATTCCAACTTTTAACTATAATTATGTATGAAATAGCATTAAATATATAAACATATGTGCCATGTGATTTAAACAGATTCAATAGTAAGCCCACAATTACATACACTAGAAATCAATATATCATAATTATGAAAAACCTTTAAGCTAGGTTGGCAAGTTTTTGGCAATTGATGGTTTTACGCATAACACGTGATCACAATACAAAGTATAACTAGTTTACCATAAATAACATATTTATTAGGACCAACTCATTTCTTCTGATATTTCTGTTTTTCATAAAATAAATCATTACAATTTTTTACAATGCTACGTTAAAATGCTCTTAAACTTTTCAATTCGACTCCGAATTTGGAAATATGCCTCAATTTTTGCAATCCTATATCCAATCCATATATCATTACAATCAAATCCATTTTTAACTAAATCTTTTGCTAATTTTAGGAATTACTATTAATAACATAATAAAAATACTAAATAAAAATATATTGAATTCTGTTAATAGTAATGCATATGCAATAACAATTTAAATACAATATTTTTATAGTACTCTACAATATAAAAAAATTACGTTAAAAACTTTTATAAATTTGCTCTCGTATATAAATCTAAATTCAAAAATAATTTCACCATTTAGGTATAAACTCTAATAACATCTTCAATACTCGTACGACAAACTGGACAATTATCACTCTTATTTCGCATGAAGTTAGCACATTCATAGCACATGCACATATGACCACAACGATACAATGTACAGTTAACTAGATTATCACAGCAAATAACACATTCACCAATACTTAATTCTCTTGAAACTCTACGCTTTGGTTTTTTCTCTACAGGAAAGGTTGTTATTTCGTTAAATTCTTTTATAAGATCTGCATACTCTTTTTCTGATGACCCCATTAAACATATTTTCACAATGGCACCACTTAATTTAAAAAACAACCACAAAGGTCGGCTTGTATCAACATGTAACTTAGACGAAACGGCATTGGCATTTCTTGTGACTATAAACACACCATCAGTTTTCAGCATAAATGTCACAATATCATCACGATCATAGCAGCAAGTATCTCTTTTAAGGACCCAATAGTCTGATGGCAAATCTATCAGATCTGCACCATTTTTTGGCAGTGAATTAACTTCTATAGTAGAAGGATCACTAGATGTTAATCCGTATTCAAATAGGCCTTTAATCCATGGATCAAGCGTAAGGATTTTAATGACTACTTTTTCATCAAAATGCATTGGCTTGCCACTAAAAACATAAGCATTAGACATGCCATTTTTCCTGGTTGCAATTGTTTTACTATCATCTAATTGAACATGCACCCCATGTACAGCATGAAAAGTTAAATCAAAATCGGATAATGATTCTTCTTTGAAAGGATTAGATACCAGTTTAACTTTTACAGTGTTGCCATAGACATCAATAACTCCCCAAAGTTTATGTTTAATGTCAACTTTAGCTAAGAGTAACGTTTCTTTACCATCATTATGTTGATAGTAAACATCTCCTTGGCTGTTCACATAAAAGGAAATTAAAGAATCTTTCTTGTTTAGAGATTCTGGTAAAGCTTTCGCCCAGTTACCAGGTAATGAAATAAAATCTGGACATGAATGTTGAGGAATAGTCTTCATCGATTTAGGATCATTTTTAGTGAATCCTAATCTAAATGCTCCACTCCAATTTCTTGCTGTTTCTACGATTTTTAGGAAGACAACTTCATCGACCATTACTGGACGATCCGTAAATGTGAGACCATTATTGAAGCTATCAGTTCGATGAGCAACTTTATCCTTTTCTAATAGTTTTATACTACCACCACAAACTTTATGAAAATGTAATGAACGAAGATTCTGTCTCACAGCCATGCCTTTTTAATTTAAAAC
Source organism: Parasteatoda tepidariorum (assembly GCF_043381705.1). Classification (NCBI taxonomy): domain Eukaryota; kingdom Metazoa; phylum Arthropoda; class Arachnida; order Araneae; family Theridiidae; genus Parasteatoda; species Parasteatoda tepidariorum. The sequence goes on along the minus strand of NC_092211.1, from coordinate 44,199,285 downwards.
TATAAATTGTCGTAGATAATTACTCGTGAATTAGTCGTAAAACTATATTGGTGTTTATAAGACATCGGAATTAAGTCGAAACAGTATTTCCATTAGTTAACTTCACAAATGAAGACAAAATATTCAGTTAAATAGAAAAGACCGTTTACACAAATTTCAATGAAATATAAATTCGTTACTTTTTTAACAAGTCAATAGTAACCGAATATTCTAATATTACTTAAATTCAGAAGTGAAACCAAATTTAAATAACGACGCGTGTTGCGCAATCATACCGTTAAATGATACTTTTATATATAACGTTTCCTGCGACCTGTTTCGGCGAGAAAAAGTTATTCAATGATAAGCTAATCACAGACAAACTATAAAACTAGCTTGTAGCTTCCATAGATATAATTTTACCATATCTTCTGGGATGGAGAAACTTTCATTCTTTTTAAACTCACAATATCACACTATTTACAGAGAGGCTAACGCCTTGCTTTTATGCCGATTTTAGTTATTGTCGTTAGGAGAGAAGACAAAATTTGTAAAGCAATAGTTTCTGTTATTTATATGCAAACAACTATAAAAAAATTCAAGCAATAAGTCCTAAATATAAGCAAATAAATTTTAGAAGAAATCTCTGCTACTCAAGAAAACATTCTCTTCTAATCTGATAACCTGTCTTGCGAGTAAATTTCATGTAGAGAAAAGACAAGGTCATTTTCGAAGCATAGCAAATGGAAGTGGAAGAACAAGCCACGTGATAATTTAAAAAATAAAAATGTATTCGTTGGAGGAAAGTATTAAAATAGACGTAAAAAATATTTACTTGAGGAGAAATTTTTTAATTAACAATATAAACAACATTTTATTTATATATTATTACTTTAAAGAATAATTATTCTTCTAAACATCTATGCATATAAACCACTCCATTAATATTTCTCAGTTAATGAATACAATAATTATGCTTTAAATTTAGTGACAACATTTATTTTAATTCATAAAAACGTTATTTAATAAAAAAAAAAGAAAAAGAAAAACTGATGATAAAGGGAAGAAGAAAAAAAAAACGAGAAAAAAAAAACGGATAATAATGGTTAGGAAAGCTTGAGTTCTAAAACGGTGTATGTATTACAAATATATAAGTCAAAGCAGATAATATTTAATATTTAGATCATTATTTATTAATTTTTGTATTCTTTAACACAAAAATAAATAAATCCTTTTTGTATTTTTTTTTGTAAATTTTTCTTGCAATAACATTTTTGAAAGTAAACAAGCACATGTGAAGTAACACCAACTATAAATATTAAATACCAATTTGCTTTAAAAAATGTACAGCTCAAAAAAAGAAAAAAATTCGATGAAGCAAATAAAGTCTCCCGGTCAATAAATAAAAATTAAGAATAAAAAAAAAAAAGAAAATAAGCAAAAATATTATAAACAAAAAAAAAAAAGAACGAAGATTCTGTCNAAAAAAAAAAAAAAAAAAAAAAAAAAAAATATGGAGGGAAAAAAAAATAATGGGCGAGCTGCTATAAATTAAATGAAGAAAAAATATAATGAGCAAAATTGATATAAATAAATAAAAAAACAGCATGAATCAACTAATGGTATTTATTCATCGAATTCTATCACAAATAAAATTCTGGAAGGGGAGTAATGTGGCGTAACTACCACTATGAATATTGAATACCAATTCATTAGTATGTAAGACGTGTTAACTTGATTCTATCTTGAGGTACCTTTTGATAGATGAAGGTTGACATAGTTGATTTATTATTCCCCTCACACACGTTTAAATTAGAATTTATTTTACATCTTCTATATTCATAAAATTTGTAAGTCTGTTAGTCGGTATGCGTGGATAGATGTACTCTAATAGCTCGCGAAAACGGGTGCACGGATTTGGATAACGCTTTTTCATGTAAATAGCAAATTTTTTCGGGGTAGCTTTGTTAAAAAAGAGCAGTTGCAAATTTTCCGTGATGCGTAGCTTGCTTGCAATATCGAAGTCAAAATCATAGTTGAAGCACAATTTTACAAATTATTCTCTGAATGATTTGTAAAATTGTAAAAAAAATATTCCCTGATATCTTCTGAAGAGTGAATGAATCCTTTTTTTCGTCTTTCTGTAGAAGTTGCACAGATTTTTTAGATTATTATACTATTGCTTGTAATGGAATGTAATAGCTTGTAATGCATCGTTACAAAATATTTATCTATTAAATTAAAAAACAAACAAATGCAGATAAAATCTAGGTAAAAAGTAAACTATATGACCTTAAATGTAAAGTGCCGTGCTTGAAATAAATATTAAATACCTAAGTCATTTTTTAACCATATTTATAAGGCTTTCAATTTAACTCTTTCTTTCAAAAAAAAAAAAATAATAATAATAATTGACTTATCTTGTTAATATTTGACATACATTTGAAATCCATAATTATTCCAGAGCTATAAAAATTCAACTATTATTGATTCTATTATATTAAATTATAATTAGTTAGAAGAAAAATATGCTCATTTGAATGCCTTCGTTGAAAAACATGTATATATTTTTATTTTCATAAATTCAGCATGTTTACTTCATGTTTTGTATGTTTTCAATGGATTGCTATACCGGGCATAAAATTCTGTTCTAAAGATACTAGCTAGTCTAAGACTTTGGCATTTCACTATTCTCATTCATGAAAAATATGAAAGACTTTGGCACTTCACTATTCTCATTCATGAAAAATATGAACAATTGTTTAAATGCTAACAGATGTAGTATAAAAAAAGATTTAGTGACAGAAACCTTAAAAGAATGAAGAACTTAATCAGAAAGTGTTTATTGCAATAATAATAATAATAATAATAAATCAAAATAAGGTAGTCAAAAGGTTTCAATGTTTCAGAAACATTTGTTTTATGAGTAAAAAGTGGGCAACTAAGCATTTTTTTGTTTTAAATTGAAGAATGTCGAAAGGCATTATTGCAAATCAAACGACGTCGCTTAATTTCAAGTAACTAAGTGTTGCTGGATCGAGGCACGATAACCTACGCAATTTAACTATGTGGCTATATTAGATAAGCGTATATAGGTTAATTCAAAACTCAACACTTTGGAAAATGAAATTTACTTGCCTGCCTTAAATATTTGATCCAATGAAATGCAGGAGAATGAAAAATTCGCTTCCTTTGATACATGACATATTATTCAGTTATTATAAATATTGACTTCTTTTTTAAAAACAATTTACTATCCCAAAAATTAGGCGGGATTTGAGATGAAAATCAGAAGTGAATTTAAAGAGCTTAAAAAAAGAAAATAAAAAAGAGATAAATATATAAAGTGTTGAGACTCTTTAAAGAATTAAAAAATAATAAATAGGAAAAAAGCGGTGCCCTTTCTTATTTTATGTATTTTTTTAAGTAACTATACAAAAGTACTATATCACGATGCACAGTTGTTTTGCAAAGTTACTTAATTTTTTCGTGCTGGGTGTTAGTTTCTTTCTTGTCTCTTAATCAACCGTTTGACCTACTGTTTGACACCATTTATTATTGGCATAATCCGTATCTAAATGGATATGTAGGTGTATTGAGTTTTTGCCAATAGTTTCCTAATGAAAGAACCATCATAGAAAAAATAAAAACATTAACAAATAATTTTTCAAATTTATTTGTATATTCTAATTCTTCCTAAAGTTACACTTTAAGAATTAATTTATATGTATTTTTCAAAAATTAATAACATCGGTATAAATTCATAAATAATAAACAAAGACACTATTAAAAGCTACACTGTTAAAATTCGTAAACTATTTTCATATTTTTGAACGCATTGAACGGCATATTTGCTATTCCTTTTTATGTGATAAACTGGATGAGTTAGATAGTAATTCACAATACTATAATTAAACTTACGAGGAAACTTGCCAAATTTAACACCTAACTGAGTTTGAAGTAAATTCTCATGGTAATAATGCTTCAAGGTATATTATTCCTCAAGTGTTCAACTATGATCCGATTTATCTGAGAGAGTACAGTAAAAATAATCTGCATATACTCTAATGTGGAGTATATATATATATATATATATATACATTT